>NC_045965.1:557500-630000 GCF_010909765.2 Amblyraja radiata | reverse complement strand
GGTTGATGGAATTTAATACAGAGACGTGTGAGGTGTTGTATTTTGGGACGTTGAACAAGGGCAGGACCTACACAGTGAATGGTAGGCCTCTGGGTAGTGTTGTAGAGCAGAGGGATCTAGGAGTACAGGTGCATGGTTCCTTGAAGATCGAGTCACAGGTAGATAAGGTGGTCGAAAAGGCTTTTGCCATTTTGGCCTTCATCAGTCAGAGTATTGAGTATAGAATGTTCAAGAAGGAACTGCAGATGCTGGAAGATCGAAGGTACACAAAAATGCTGGAGAAACTCAGCGGGTGCAGCAGCATCTATGGAGCGAAGGAAATAGGCGACGTTTCAGGCCGAAACCCTTCTTCAGGCTGATAGGGGGGGGGGGGAAGAAGGAAGGAAAAAGGGAGGAGGAGAAGCCCGAGAGCGGGGGGATGGGAGGAGACAGCTCGAGGGTTAAGGAAGGGGAGGAGACAGCAAGGGCTAGCAAAACTGGGAGAATTCAACGTTCATGCCATCCGGACGCAATTGAGTATAGAAGTTGAGAGGTCATGTTTCAGTTGTGTAAGACGTTGGTGAGACCACATTTAGAATATTGTGTTCAGTTCTGGGCACCATGTTATAGGAAAGATGTTGTTAAGCTTGAAAGGGTTCAGAAAAGATTTACGAGGATGTTGCCAGGACTAGAGGGTGTGAGCTATAGGGAGAGGTTGAGTAGGCTGGGTCTCTATTCCATGGAGCGCAGGAGGATGAGGGAGATCTTATAGAGGTGTCCAAAATCATGAGAGGAATAGATCGGGTAGATGCACAGAGTCTCTTGCCCAAAGTAGGGGAATCAAGGACCAGAGGACATAGGTTCAAGGTGAAGGGGAAAAGATTTAATAGGAATCTGAGGGGTAATATTTTCACACAAAGGGTGTTGGGTGTATGGAACAAGCTATCAGAAGAGGTAGTTGAAGCTGGGACTATCCCATCGTTTAAGAAATAGAAACGTTTAAGTACATGGATAGGGCAAGTTTAGAGGGATATGGACCAAGCGCTGGCAGGTGGGACTAGTGTAGCTGGGACATTGTTGACCAGCGTGGGCAAGTTGGGCCGAAGGGCCTGTTTCCACATTGTATCACTATGACTAATGAAGAGTTGCAAGGTAGGCATTGGCTATCAATCAGTGAAAGCAACTCTCAATCGCTAGATAATATTGTCGCTTGTACTGAGGTACAGTGAAAAGCTTTGATGCATGCTATCCAGTTAGTGAACAGACTATACATGATTACATTCAAGCCACCCACAGTTCGCAGATAAAGGATACACTATTCAGGGCAAGAAGAGTCTGATTAAAGATGGTTCAAATGTCTCCAATAAGGTAGATGCCCGGTCAGGATCAAAGTCTTTAGTGCAACCAAAGACAGTCAATAGATGTTCATCATTGCTGAGTCATAGAATCACAGTGATACAGTGTGGAAACAGGCCCTTTGGCCCAACTTGCCCACACCAGCCAACATGGCCAATGAGGTTAGTGATGTGCAGTGTTCAAGAGGCTGAGGTTTATTGGGAAGAAGCTATTCTTGAAGCTGGTGGTCTTGGCCTTCAGACTCCTGTACCACCTTCCCAATAGTAGGGGTGAAATGACAACATGACCAAGATGGTATAGCTTTAGTTTTGGAGATACAGTGCGTAAACAGGCCCTTCGGCCCACCGAGTCCGTGCCAACCAGCAATCCTCACACACTAGCACTATCCTACACACACTAGGGACAATTCTCATTTAGACCAAGCCAATTAACCTACAAACCTGTACTTCTTTGGAGTCTTTGATATTGGGTGCCTTTTTGAGGCAGCATTTAATATCAGTCTGTTTGATGGTGGGGAGACAATAAGCCATTTGGCCCTTCTAGCCAGCACCACTAATGCTGGAGAGAACTCAGCGGGACAGGCAGCATCTCTGGAGAGAAGGAATGGGTGACGTTTCGTCGAGACCCCTCTTCTGACCAGAAACGTCACCCATTCCTTCTATCCAGAGATGTTGCTTGTCCCACTGAGTTACTCCAGAATTTTGGGTTAAACCAGCATCCACCGTTCCTTCCTCCACCACTTAACGGGAGTTGAGGAGTAGAATCCGGTTTTTGTTTATTTTTGACAGGTTGAATGATTCTTCCCTTCCTTCCTTTACTCCAGCTTTTTATCTTTTGGAAATCAGCATTTGCAATTCCTTTTAGTTTAGTTTGGTTTGGAGATACAGGCCCTTAGGAAAGAGGCCCTTTGGCCCACCGAGTCCACACCGACCAATGATCCCCGCACACTAACACTACCCTACACACTCTAGGGACAATTTACATTTACACCAAGCCAATTAACCTTCAAACCTGTACGTCTTTGGAGTGTGGGAGGAAACCAAAGATCTCGGAGAAATCCCACGCAGGTCACGGGGAGAACGTACAAACTCTGTACGGACAGCGCCCGTAGTCAGGATCGAACCCGGGTCTCTACCGCTACGCCAGCGTGTCGCCCTTGTTTTGACATTCTGCCTATCGCTTGCTGGCTTTGTCCTGCCCCCACCTCTCTTCCAATTTACTCGCCCTACTAGAATCAGTCTGAAGAAGGGTGTTGACCCAAAACATCGCCTATGTTCCCCAAAGATGCTACCTGACCATCTGAAGATAGACACAAAGTGCTGGAGTAACTCGGCAAATCAGGCAGCATCTCTGGAGAAAAAGAATAGGTGACATTTCGGTTCGAGACCCTTCTTCAGACTAACCCTCCGAGTTACTCCAGCACTTTGTCCTTCCTCTGTTCTGTTGGGTGTGTGATTTAGTGGATGTGGTGGAGGGGAATTCACTGCTTGATGGAGAGGTGTTGATTGGGATCAGTCAGGAGAGCATTGTAGTAATTCCCCAGAATGCCTTTTTGGGTGCTAAGTCCCAATGTGCAGAAAGAACGATCACTTTGGTCATGTTCCATTCCATTAGGAACCCTAGAAACACACACCTCCAGATTCAGGGACAGTTTCTTCCTAGCTGTTATCAGGCAACAGAACCATCCTATCATCGACTAGAGAACAGTCCTGAACTACTATCTACCCCATCAAGGACCCTCAGACTATCATTGATTGGACTTTACTGGTTTTACCTTACACTAAACGTTATTCCCTTATCCTGTATCTGTACACTGTGAACGGCTCGCTAATAATCATGTGTTGTCTTTCCGCTGACTGGGTAGCACGCAATAAAAGCTTTTCACTGTGATCATTAACTAAGTTGAAAATACATACGCCCATGTCTCCAGCCTTGACTATCTCGGTAGAGTCATCTCTCCTTGATGTGCAAAGATGCACGAGAATTAAATTCCCAACTCTGGCATGCACGATTTCCCACGCATGCAAGGGCTTCATCAATGGGTCTGAGCTGCTCTCCGATGGTAATCCTACCTCTTCCTGACTTCCCAAAGACTTTCCGCACTCTGTACATCCAGCTTGAGATAGAGCATGGAAACAGGCCCTTCGGCCCACTGACCAGCGATTTCTGCACATTAATGGGGCTTTTTCACGGGGCGAGTTGACGCAAGATGTCACCAGAGTGAAGTGGTCGTGGTCCAGCACGAGTCTCGCACGATATAACGGGGGGTAGATAAAGAGTTCCCACGGTACTCGGCATTTCTGTTATTTGTGCGAGTGACTTGTCCGTCTCCCGAGCTTTCGCGTTAAATCTTGAATGAACATCGTGAACTACACGTGACACAAATGATGTAACTTTTTTTTTCACACACTATAAATATCCTCCCTTGATTGAATTGGCTCATTTGGAGACATATTTTACTGTGTATGTGGGAGACACAGATGGACTGAGCACAGTACCTCGGTCTTACTGTGTGTGGGAGAGGGGGAGAAAGAGACGTACACTCACAGAGGCAGAGTCTCTCAGCCTGTGTAAGAGGGAGGGAGAGAGAGAGAGAGAGAGAGGCACACACAAGGTGGATGTGAAATCTCACCTGCCTGTTTCAGTGACAGACACCCGCCGCCAGTAAATGAAGACACCCCCATCTGTCTCCCCCTCCTCTCCCTCGACTCCCCCACCTTTCCCTCCCAACTCCAGTCCCGTCCCGACCCCTTGGGAAACTGAATAGAGCAACAATATAGATATAGAAACTGAAACAATATAGAAACTGAATAGAGCAACATGGCAAAAACATCTCTGACACGCTTTACCCCCTTTCTTTGAGATTTTCTGGGAGCCATCTCTGCAAGTGTTCCTGTTAAAAAGATTATCCAACAATGACAATTAGGTGGGACGTCCTCGAAGGACACATGTTCCCTTGTCGATATTGAGACCACCTTTTTTACTCACCTTCTGTCCCCTCTGTCCAGCTTCCGGGTTTACCGTTCGCAGGAGTTCCCACGCGCTATATCTCTAAAATCTGAAGTTAGGTAATAATAATAATAATAATACATTTTATTTATGGGCGCCTTTCAAGAGTCTCAAGGACATCTAAGGTAATGTCTAAAGGAACTGCAGACGCTGGTTAATGCTGGTTAATACGCACAGAAGGACACAAAATGTTGGTGTAACTCAGTAGGTAAGTCAGATCTGGGAAGAAAAACATAAAAAGGGGTAATATTTTCACACAAAGGGTGTTGGGTGTATGGAACAAGCTATCAGAAGAGGTAGTTGAAGCTGGGACTATCCCATCGTTTAAGAAATAGAAACGTTTAAGTACATGGATAGGGCAAGTTTAGAGGGATATGGACCAAGCGCTGGCAGGTGGGACTAGTGTAGCTGGGACATTGTTGACCAGCGTGGGCAAGTTGGGCCGAAGGGCCTGTTTCCACATTGTATCACTATGACTAATGAAGAGTTGCAAGGTAGGCATTGGCTATCAATCAGTGAAAGCAACTCTCAATCGCTAGATAATATTGTCGCTTGTACTGAGGTACAGTGAAAAGCTTTGATGCATGCTATCCAGTTAGTGAACAGACTATACATGATTACATTCAAGCCACCCACAGTTCGCAGATAAAGGATACACTATTCAGGGCAAGAAGAGTCTGATTAAAGATGGTTCAAATGTCTCCAATAAGGTAGATGCCCGGTCAGGATCAAAGTCTTTAGTGCAACCAAAGACAGTCAATAGATGTTCATCATTGCTGAGTCATAGAATCATAGTGATACAGTGTGGAAACAGGCCCTTTGGCCCAACTTGCCCACACCAGCCAACATGGCCAATGAGGTTAGTGATGTGCAGTGTTCAAGAGGCTGAGGTTTATTGGGAAGAAGCTATTCTTGAAGCTGGTGGTCTTGGCCTTCAGACTCCTGTACCACCTTCCCAATAGTAGGGGTGAAATGACAACATGACCAA
The DNA here is from genome assembly GCF_010909765.2 of Amblyraja radiata. Classification (NCBI taxonomy): domain Eukaryota; kingdom Metazoa; phylum Chordata; class Chondrichthyes; order Rajiformes; family Rajidae; genus Amblyraja; species Amblyraja radiata. The sequence goes on along the minus strand of NC_045965.1, from coordinate 624,668 downwards.
GATGGTATAGCTTTAGTTTTGGAGATACAGTGCGTAAACAGGCCCTTCGGCCCACCGAGTCCGTGCCAACCAGCAATCCTCACACACTAGCACTATCCTACACACACTAGGGACAATTCTCATTTAGACCAAGCCAATTAACCTACAAACCTGTACTTCTTTGGAGTCTTTGATATTGGGTGCCTTTTTGAGGCAGCATTTAATATCAGTCTGTTTGATGGTGGGGAGACAATAAGCCATTTGGCCCTTCTAGCCAGCACCGCCATTCATTGTGATCATGGCTGACAGATGGCACAATGGGCTAAGTGTTCGGCTGGCAACCGGAAGGTAGCCGGTTCGAATCCCGCTTGGAGTGCATACTGTCGTTGTGTCCTTGGGCAAGACACTTCACCCACCTTTGCCTGTGTGTGAATGTGTGTGAGTGATTGGTGGTGGTCGGAGGGGCCGTAGGCGCAGATTGGCAGCCACGCTTCCGTCAGTCTGCCCCAGGGCAGCTGTGGCTACAGAAGTAGCTTACCACCACCGAGTGTGACTGAGGAGTGAATAAATAATGCGATGTAAAGCGCCTTGAGTATTAGAAAGGCGCTATATAAATCCCATCCATTATTATTATTATCAACAATCAGTACCCCGTTCCTGCCTTCTCCCCATATCCCTTGACTCCGCTATCTTTAAGAGCTCTATCTAATTCTCTCTTGAAAGCATCCAGAGAATTGGCCTCCACTGCCTTCTGAGGTAGAGAATTCCACAGATTCACAACTCTCATGGTGAAAGAGTGTTTCCTCGTCTCCGTTCTAAATGGCTTACCCTTTATTCTTAAACTGTGGCCCCTGGTTCTGGACTCCCCCAACATTGGGAACATGTTTCCTGCCTCTAGCCTGTCCGATCCCTTAATAATCTTATATGTTTCAATAAGATTCCATCTCATCCTTCTAAACTCCAGAGTGTACAAGCCCAGCCGCTCCATTCCCTCAGCATATGGCAGTCCCGCCATCCCGGGAATTAACCTCGTGAACCTACACGGCACTTCATCAATGACAAGAATGTCCTTACTCAAATTAGGGGACCAAAACTGAACATGGGGGGGGGGGGGGGGTAGTGCTAGATAAAGTCCAGGGATCAGTGGGAAGAAAGAAAATGTGTTTGATTTTATGTCTGGCATTTGGAGAGGGATTTCACTGAACTTGCTTTTGTTTCTTGCCTCTTCTAAGAAATGTCATGGTTGCATTGCAAGAAACCAAGTGTGACGTTGAGGTGCTCCTGGCCTTTGTGTGGACCAGACTTGATTTGACAAGCTGGCATTTCCTGTTTCCATGTTTGAGATAGACACAAAATGCTGCAGTAACTCAGCGGGAGAGGCAGCATCTCTGGAGAGAAGGAACAGGTGACTTTGTTTAGAGACACAGACACAGCGCGGAAACAGGCCCTTCGGCCCACCGAGTCCGCTCCGACCAGCGACCCCCGCACACTAACACTATCCTACACACACTAGGGCCAATTTACCGAAATTTACCGAAGCCAATTAACCCACGTCTTTGGAGTGTAAGAGGAAACCGGAGCACCCGGTGAAAACCCACGCAGGTCACGGGGAGAACCTGCAAACTCTATACACACAGCACCCGTGGTCAGGATCGAACCCGGGTCTCTGGCGCTGTGAGGCTGCAGCTCTACCGCTGCGCCACCGTGCCGCCCTTAATTGCACACAATGTTTTGAGTTGAGTTGAGTTGAAAGCTGCAGGGTACGTACTGTTTGCAATTGGTATTTTGGTTCGTTCAATTATCAAGGCTACCGGATGATGACAATGCCATTCTCCTGGGGAGCACTGTGGTGGCGCAGTAGGGGGAGGGCGAGAGCAGACCCAGTGGGGGGCCAAGGACAGGCCGTCGAAATGAGATGGGGTCGGGCCGAGGAGATCGAGCTGTCGGGGGGGGGGGGTATCACTGAATCAAATGTATTGTATGCTGTACCCAGGTATAGGTGCTACTGAAGTATCACTGAATCGAATGTATTGTACTCCGAGCTCGCTGGAGTCTGGTTTATGTGTGGAGTGTGGATGGAGTCAATGTAAGGGAGGTTGGTTTGTGTGATGGTGTAAACCCCAGCGGTATGAACATTGATTAACCACCAGGTAGTCCCTGCTTTCTCCCTCTTTCCCAGCTCTCCCACAGCCCACTGTCTCCTCCTCTTCTTCTCTTCTTCCCCCCCCCCCCCACCCCCACATCAGTCCAAGGAAGGGTCTCGACCCGAAACGTCGCCTATTTCCTTCGCCCCATAGATGCTGCCTCACCCGCTGAGATTCTCCCGCATTTACATCCACCCAGCACTTTGTGTCTCTCTTTGGAAATACATTGTGTGGCCAGCAGAGGGCACCAGTGATTCAGATCTGCAGGTTAGGAGATGGACACAAAATGCTGGAGTAATTCAGCGGGACAGGCAGCATCTCTGGAGAGAAGGAATGGAGATAGGATTGTGTGTGTGTGTAAGTTGTAAATATTAGTATTCACTGTGGGGGAAGATTAAAGAATGAGCGATAGAAGTATAGCAAGTCTTGTAATGTTTTCTACATCAGTTAATCTATTGGAGGGGGCAGAGGGCAGGGTGGGAAAGGGGGCACCCACCTTTCTGAAGACTGATTCACGTTACCACTGCACTCATTTGGCACAAAGAGTCGAGTCAGTGGCAGGTGATTCATGGCTTAGTCACTGCACTCCGCTACTTGTCTTTGACTTGGGAAGTATTGCTGCCCACTCAGTCCTGCATTGTTGCCACCTTTCCATCTAACAAACGCTCATTATACCATTGTGACAGCCATTTCCCCAGAGACCCTCAGCTTACTCTCTCCGCACCCTTTGTGCGTTAACCGCTAACCACTAATGCTGGAGGAACTCAGCGGGACAGGCAGCATCTCTGGAGAGAAGGAATGGGTGACGTTTCGTCGAGACCCCTCTTCTGACCAGAAACGTCACCCATTCCTTCTATCCAGAGATGTTGCTTGTCCCACTGAGTTACTCCAGAATTTTGGGTTAAACCAGCATCCGCTGTTCCTTCCTCCACCACTTAACGGGAGTTGAGGAGTAGAATCCGGTTTTTGTTTATTTTTGACAGGTTGAATGATTCTTCCCTTCCTTCCTTTACTCCAGCTTTTTATCTTTTGGAAATCAGCATTTGCAATTCCTTTTAGTTTAGTTTGGTTTGGAGATACAGGCCCTTAGGAAACAGGCCCTTTGGCCCACCGAGTCTACACCGACCAGTGATCCCCGCACACTAACACTACCCTACACACTCTAGGGACAATTTACATTTACACCAAGCCAATTAACCTTCAAACCTGTACGTCTTTGGAGTGTGGGAGGAAACCAAAGATCTCGGAGAAAACCCACGCAGGTCATGGGGAGAACGTACAAACTCTGTACAGACAGCGCCCGTAGTCAGGATCGAACCCGGATCTCTACCGCTGCGCCACCGTGTCGCCCTTGTTTTGACATTCTGCCTATCACTTGCTGGCTTTGTTCTGCCCCCACCTCTCTTCCAATTTACGCCCTACTAGAATCAGTCTGAAGAAGGGTGTTGACCCAAAACATTGCCTATGTTCCCCAAAGATGCTACCTGACCATCTGAAGATAGACACAAAGTGCTGGAGTAACTCGGCAAATCAGGCAGCATCTCTGGAGAAAAAGAATAGGTGACATTTCGGTTCGAGACCCTTCTTCAGACTAACCCTCCGAGTTACTCCAGCACTTTGTCCTTCCTCTGTTCTGTTGGGTGTGTGATTTAGTGGATGTGGTGGAGGGGAATTCACTGCTTGATGGAGAGGTGTTGGTTGGGATCAGTCAGGAGAGCATTGTAGTAATTCCCCAGAATGCCTTTTTGGGTGCTAAGTCCCAATGTGCAGAAAGAACGATCACTTTGGTCATGTTCCATTCCATTAGGAACCCTAGAAACACACACCTCCAGATTCAGGGACAGTTTCTTCCCAGCTGTTATCAGGCAACAGAACCATCCTATCATCGACTAGAGAACAGTCCTGAACTACTATCTACCCCATCAAGGACCCTCAGACTATCTTTGATTGGACTTTACTGGTTTTTCCTTACACTAAACGTTATTCCCTTATCCTGTATCTGTACACTGTGAACGGCTCGATTATAATCATGTGTTGTCTTTCCGCTGACTGGGTAGCACGCAATAAAAGCTTTTCACTGTGATCATTAACTAAGTTGAAAATACATACGCCCATGTCTCCAGCCTTGACTATCTCGGTAGAGTCATCTCTCCTTGATGTGCAAAGATGCACGAGAATTAAATTCCCAACTCTGGCATGCACGATTTCCCACGCATGCAAGGGCTTCATCAATGGGTCTGAGCTGCTCTCCGATGGTAATCCTACCTCTTCCTGACTTCCCAAAGACTTTCCGCACTCTGTACATCCAGCTTGAGATAGAGCATGGAAACAGGCCCTTCGGCCCACTGACCAGCGATTTCTGCACATTAACACTATCCGACACGCTAGGGACAATTTACATTTATATTCTCTATTACATTAAATTACATTGTACGTTCTCCCCGTGACCACGTGGGTTTTCTCCGAGATCTTCAGTTTCCTCCCACACTCTAAAGACGTACAGGTCTGTAGGTTAATTGGCTTGGTATGAATGTAAATTGGCCCTAGTGTGTGTGTAGGATAGTGTTGTGGGCTGAAAGACCTGTTTCTGCACTGTATCTCTACACTAAACTAAACTACTTACTATCAAAGCATTAAAAACATTTGGACAGGTACATGGATAGGATAGGTTTGGAGGGATATGGGCCAAACGCGGGCCGGTGGGACTAGTGTGGTTGGTGTGAACTAGTTGGGCCAAAGGGCCTGTTTCCACACTGTATGACTGACTCAAAGCTGCCTTGAAAACACCTTCCATATCCACAATCTCTGCAGCAGTTATGATCTGCAGACTAGCAGTAAACGGATGTCACTTTTGTTATTTCATCAACATTGCCGTCAGAATTATTTGCAGAGAGTTGCCCTTTAGATATTTGTTACATGGGTAAGCTAATCTGTGCTGTGTGCCGAGAGTGTTTTGCCTGATAGGATTATCTGATTAATCATTCGAGGCAAATCAGTCCCACAAGACTAATGGAAGAAAAGCATTTGCTCAGATCATTAACTCCATCTGTGACATTTTATTTTTCCTGTTATCAACTCGTCAGGTTCTTTTCATTCCCCCCCCCCCCCCCCGCCAATGTATTAATTTGGAAAAGTTTACAGCTCGTGTTATTTTCCATTCATATACGAGGAACTGCAGATGATGGAATCTGTCATCAGGCACAGAGTGCTGGAGTAACACAGAGGGTTAGGCAGCATCTCTGGAGTACATACAGTAGATGGGTGACGTTTTGTGTTGGGATACAGTTAATTCAGCACTTTATTTAAGTCTGAAGAAGGGTCTTGACCTGAAAAGTCACCCATTCTTTCTCACCAGAGATGCTGTCTGCTGAGTTACTCCAGCATTTTCTGTCTATCTTCGGTTTAAACCAGCATCTGCAGTTTTTTCCTGCACTTTATTTTCCGTTCAGTTTCTGCAGGTCACACAGTGGCGGAGCGGTAGAGTTGCTGCCTTACAGCACCAGAGACACGGGTTTGATCCTGACTACGGGTGTTGTCTGTAAAGAATTCTCCCCGTGATTGCGTGGGTTTTCTCTGGGTGCTCTTGTTTCTTCCCACACTCCAAAGACGTACAGGTTTGTAGGTTAATTGGCTTTGGTTATATTGTCCCTAGCGTATAGGATAGTGCTAGTGTGCGGGGATCGCTGGTCGGCACAGACTCGGTGGGTGAAGGGCCTGTTTCTGCGCTGTATCTCTAAAGCTTAAATAACCTGAATCGTTGCTGAATAGCTCCTTTTTCCCCCGGGTGGAAATGTTACGGTAGACAAAATTTAAGTGAGAGGGGCCAAGTTTAAAGGAGATATATGGGCCAATTTTTGTTTTGGAGTGGTGGGTGCTTAGAATGTCAAGGGTGGTGGTGGAGGCATATATGATAGTGGTGTTTAAGAGGCTTTTAGATAGGCACATGGATATAGGGATCGGAGGGATATAGATTACGTGCAGGCAAATAAGAGAGTTCGGTATTATATATGGCATGAACATTGTGGAGCGAAGGGTCTATTTCTATGCTACATTGTTCTACATTCTATAGCAGATGATGCCTCTAACTTGCAGGGCTTAGCGAAGGAAGCTAACTTGTTTAGTAAATATCTATCCAAGTTTGAATTGTTGAAGACAGGCACAAAATGCTGGAGTAACTCAGCGGGTCAGGCAGCATCTCTGGAGAGAAGGAATGGGTAATGTTTTGGTTCGAGACTGTTCATCAGACGGTCGGAGGTCGGGTTTTGAACTTAGTTTTAGTTTAGAGATACAGCGCGGAAACAGGCCCTTCGGCCCACTGAGTCCGCAATGACCAGTGATCCCTGCCGCTAACACTACCCTACACACACTAGGGACCATTTGCATTTACACCAAGCCAATTCACTTATAAACCCGTATGTCTTTGGAGTGTGGGACGAACCGAAGATCTCTGAGAAAACCCACGTGGTCACAGGGAGAACGTGCAAACTCCGTACAGACAGCACCCATAGTCGGGATGGAACCTGGGGCTCTGCCGCTGTGAGGCAGCAACTCTACCATTGCGCCACCGTGCCCGCTAAGGGCCAGGGTAATGACCTGGTGGGGACCTTGTATGAATATTGACTGCACACCATTGGGTTCAAAGGGGTAACATGCATCTAAAGTGTTTGTCTATGAATAAGCTCAAATGTCCCCCTTCTTCACATCTGCCTGCCTTTTTTGAGAGCAACCACTTTCAATTTGCACTGCATTTTTACTTTTGTTTCGAGATGCAGTGTAGAAACAGGCATTTCGGCCCACTGAGTCCATGCTGAATCGCCCACACAAGCGTTCCATCCTACGCGCAGTGGACAATTTACAGAAGCCAATTAACCTACAAACCTGTGAGTCTGTGGAGTGTGGGAGGAAAACGGAGCACCCGGAGAAAATCCACACCGTCACAAGGGAGAACGTACAAACTCTGTACAGACAGGATGGAACCTGGGTCTCTGGCGCTGTATGGCAACAACTCTACCGTTGAGCCACCTTGTTTTTCCTGTGATCGGGAATATTTGATTTGATGTTTTGCCATTTTTTAACTTTGCCTCTCTGTATTGAAATATTGAAATTTGGCATTTCCAGACCATGTTTCACGAGATTGGTAGCTGACTATTTTGAGGAAGGACGTTAGTCTTCAAGAGTCCCGACCCGAGACATCATGCTTTCCTTCTCGCCAGAGAAGGCCACGGTGGTGCAGCGGTAGAGTTGCAGCCTTACAGCGATTGCAGCGCTGGAGACCCGGGTTCGATCCCGACTACGGGTGCTGTCTGTACGGAGTTTGTACGTTCTCCCCGTGACCTGTGTGGGTTTTCTCCGAGATCTTCGGTTTCCTCCCACACTCCAAAGACATACAGGTTTGTAGGTTAATTGGCTTGGTAAATGTAAAAGTTGTCCCTAGTGTGTGTGGTATAGTGTTAATGTGCGGGGATCGCTGGTCGGCGCGGACCTAGTGGGCCAAAGGGCCTGTTTCTGTGCTGTATCTCTAAAACTAAAATCTAAATCTAAAGATGTTGCCTGGCCCACTGAGTTACTCCTGCATTTTGTGTCTATTTTTGGTGTAAACCAGCATCTGCAGTTCCTTCCTACACATTAATCTTTAACTCTGCTGTGGACAATGTAGTGTGATCTGTTTATGCAGCCACGTTTATGTTTGACATCAGTGCAGGGACTAATGGTTCAATTTCAAGTGCTTCATTGTATCCTGTAAGCATCGTTTCCTTTCAAATCGCATGGGATACTAATTTTCCTAGATTTCAATCCAGTGATTTATCTTGGAAATCCATCTTGGGACCTTGTTCTATCCTCCAAGAAGTTGCTGCTACCTATGTGTCCTTAGAAGGTGATGCAGTGGAAGAGCCAACACCTGAGACCCAGGATTGATTCTGACCTCCCTGCTGTCTGTGTGGAGTTTGCACGTTCTTGTGTGGATTTCCTCCCTCATCCCAAAGACGTGTGGCTTTCTAGGCTAATTAGCCTCTGCTAATTGCCCCCACCACCTCTAATGTGTAGGAAGCAGCATAACACAGAAGTTTGAACAGGTGTTCTATGGTGGGCTGAAGGGCCTGTTCCCATGCTGTACCTTTCAATCAGTGTTTAAGACTCGAGGAACTGCCGATGCTGGTTTACAAAACAGCTGCTGGAGTAACGCCAGAGGGTGGCGCTGTAGTGAAGCGGTAGAGTTGCTGCCTCACAGCGCTAAAGGCCCGGGTTCGATCCTGACTGCAGGTGCTGAATGTGTGGAGTTTGCATGTGACCACGAGGTTTTTCTCCTTGTGCTCCGTTTACCTCCCACATACCAAAGACGTGCAGGTTTGTAGGTTTGTAGGACCACAGTCTGTTAGGGTCAACAACCTCACCTCCACCACTATAACACTGAACGTGCCACAGGGCTGTGTGCTCAGCCCTCTCCTCTACTCCCTCTTCACCCACGACTGCATCCCTAAGTACGGATCCAACGCCATCATTAAGTTTGCTGATGACACCACGGTGGTAGGACTGATCAGTGACAACGATGAGTCAGCCTACCGAGAGGAGGTCCAGCACCTGACAACCTGGTGTGCCAATAATAACCTCGTCCTCAACTCCAAGAAGACGAAGGAACTTATTGTCGACTTCAGGAAGGTCAGAGGGGGCAGACATACCCCCATCCACATAAACGGGACTGAGGTGGAGCGCGTCTCCAGCTACAAATTCCTCGGGGTACACATCTCGGAGGATTTGTCCTGGTCCCTCAACACCTCCAAGCTGATCAAAAAGGCACAGCAGCGCCTTTACTTCCTGAGGAGGCTCAAGAAAGCCCACCTGTACCCCCAGATCCTGACCAACTTCTACAGGTGTACCATCGAGAGCATCCTGACCGCCTGCTTCACGGTATGGTACAGCAGCTGCACTGTTGCGGACAGGAAGGCACTACAACGGGTGGTGAAAACCGCGCAGCACATCATTGGTGCCCCGCTCCCTGCCATGGATGCCCTCCACCGAAAACGGTGTCTGAAACGAGCTGGGAAGATCATTAAAGACCCCTCCCACCCCAACCATGGACTGTTTGTCCTCCTCCCATCAGGGAGGCGGTACAGGAGCCTCGGGTCTCGTACCAGTAGGATGAGGAACAGCTTCTACAATCATACCGTCGCATTGCTGAACTCGGAGTCCCGCCGATAGATTCCTCCAGTCCCTCCGTCCCCATTGTTTAATTATTCTGTATTTTTTATTATTCTGTATCCTCTTTTTTTTTTTTTTTTTTTTTTTTTAATTTCTATATTGCACTACTACGGACTGACGCAAAACTGCATTTCGTTGTACCCATACTCAGTATTTGTGCAATGACATTAAAGTTGAATTGAATAATCTGCTTCTATAAATTGTGCTCCAGTGTGTAGGATGGAATGAGTGTACAGGGTGATCTCTGGTTGATGCACACTAGGTGGCTGATGGGCCTGTTTTCCACGCTGTATCACTAAACTAAACTTGCCTGGTCCGGCAGCAGCATCTCTGGAGGACGTGGATAGACGATGTTTTGGGTTGGGTCCCTTCAGGCCTGTTTCAATCAGTATCCCTGACTGAACACTAACGTCACATGTACATTGGATTGTGGATATAACTATAGTGATAGCAATCGTATAAACTGGATGCAGATACCGAGAATTGTGAAATAAAGACAGATGCCGGACGTACTGGAGTGGCTAGTTGGGCAGCGGTAGAGTTGCTGCCTCACAGCGCCAGAGACCCAGGTTCCATCCCGACTACGGGTGCTGTCTGTACAGAGTTTGTACGTTCTCCCCGTGACCTGCGTGGGTTTTCTCCGGGTGCTCCGGTTTCCTCCCACACTCCAAAGACGTGCAGGTTTGTAGGTAAATTGTCTTGGTATAAATGTGTAGGATATATGTAGTGGAGGGATAGTGTTAATAACCATATAACCATATAACCATATAACAATTACAGCACGGAAACAGGCCATCTCGGCCCTTCTAGTCCGTGCCGAACACTTATTCTCCCCTAGTCACTTATCATACCCAGCAAGCTGATCACAAAAATGCTAGACCTTGGCCTCAGAAGTCAACTGTGTCGGTGGATATTGGACTTTCTCAGTGAACGCCCACAGACGGTGAGACTTGGACCCTACACCTCGACATCCCTGACCCTCAGCACAGGAGCACCGCAGGGCTGTGTCCGGGGCTCAGTCCGCTCCTCTACGCCCTATACACACATGACTGCTTGCCCCATCACCCCGCAAATAGGATCATAAAATTTGTGGACGATACAACCTTGGTGGGGCTCTTCTCAAATGGGAACGAGGTCGCCTATAGAGAGGACGTGCACAGACTTTCTGAGTGGTGTGCTCACAACAATCTCTCTCTGAACACTAAAAAGACAAAGGAGATCATCACTGATTTCAGGCGACATAGAGCGGAGCTCAGGCCACTGGAGATAGGGGGCGAGGAGGTGGAGAGGGCGCCTAGTTTTAAATATCTGGGGATCAACATCAGTGAGGATCTTAAATGGTCTGTGAACTCTGCTGTAGTTGTAAAAAAGGCGCAACAGAGACTTTACTTCCTCAGAACACTGAGGAAGGCCCATCTGTCTGCTAAACTGCTGGAGTCTTTCTACCGCTGTTCGGTAGAAAGCATACTGACTTACTGCATAACTGCCTGGTTTGGGAACTGTTCAGCAGCTGACAGAGCAGCTCTCCAGAGGGTGATAAAAACTGCCCAGGGTATCATTGGACTCCCCCTGCCCCCTCTGGAGGACATTTACCACTCCAGATGCCGCAGCAGGACCAGTAATATCGTGAAAGACATTACACATCCTTGTCACCACATTTTCACACTGCTGCCCTCAGGAAAAAGGTACAGCTCGCTAAAGTCACGCACTGCCAGACTCAAGAACAGCTTTTACCCATCAGCAATCTTGGAACTGAACTCTGTCTCGGGAGCAGGTTATGGGGAAGGAGGGGGGGTGGGAGACAGTGTTAATTTATGTAAATGTGAATCCATGGGTGGGTTTGGGGAGGGAGGGAGTGTAAAAAGTATGAGTATGTGAATGTTGAAGTTCTTTTAAATGGAGAGACACAGTAATCTCGTTGTATGTGACACATGCAATGACAATAAAGCATTCTGATTCTGATTCTGATTCTGTCCCATATACCTGCGCTCAGACCATAACCCTCCATTCCTTCCCCGTCCATATAACTATCCAATTTATTTTTAAATGATAAAATCGAACCTGCCTCCACCACCTCCACTGGAAGCTCATTCCACACAGCTACCACTCTCTGAGTAAAGAAGTTCCCCCTCATGTTACCCCTAAACTTCTGTCCCTTAATTCTCAAGTCATGTCCTCTTGTTTGAATCTTCCCTACTCTCAGTGGGAAAAGCTTATCCACGTCAACTCTGTCTATCCCTCTCATCATTTTAAAGACCTCTATCAAATCTCCCCTTAACCTTCTGTGCTCCAAAGAACAAAGACCTAACATGTTCAACCTTTCTCTGTAACTTAGTTGCTGAAACCCAGGCAACATTCTAGTAAATCTCCTCTGTACTCTCTCTATTTTGTTGACATCCTTCCTATAATTAGGCGACCAAAATTGTACACCATACTCCAGAATTGGCCTCACCAATGCCTTGTACAATTTTAACATTACATCCCAACTTCTATACTCAATGCTCTGATTTATAAAGGCCAGCACACCAAAAGCTTTCTTTACCACCCTGTCTACATGAGATTCCACCTTCAGGGAACTGTGCACAGTTATTCCCAGATCCCTCTGTTCACCTGCATTCCTCAATTCACTACCATTTACCATGTACGTCCTATTTTGATTTGTCCTGCCAAGATGTAGCACCTCACACTGATCAGCATTAAACTCCATCTGCCATCTTTCAGCCCACTCTTCCAAATGGCCAAAATCTCTCTGCAGACTTTGAAAATCTACTTCATTATCCACAACACCACCTATCTTAGTATCATCTGCATACTTAATAATCCAATTTACCACACCATCATCCAGATCATTGATGTACATGACAAACAACAGTGGACCCAACACAGATCCCTGTGGCACCCCACTAGTCACTGGCCTCCAACCTGACAAACAACCATCCACCATTACTCTCTGGCATCTCCCATTCAGCCACTGTTGAATCCATCTTGCTACTCCACCATTAATACCCAACAATTGAACCTTCTTAACCAACCTTCCATGAGGAACCTTGTCAAAGGCCTTACTGAAGTCCATATATACAACATCCACTGCTTTACCCTCATCAATTTCCCGAGTAACGTCTTCAAAAATTTCAAACATGACCTTCCAGGCACAAATCCATGTTGACTGTTCCTAATCAGACCCTGTTTATCCAGATGCTTATATATATATTATCTCTAAGTATCCTTTCCATTAATTTGCCCACCACTGACGTCAAACTAACAGGTCTATAATTGCTAGGTTTACTCTTAGAACCCTTTTTAAACAATGGAACAACATGCGCAGTACGCCAATCCTCCGGCACTATTCCCGTTTCGAATGACATTTGAAATATTTCTGTCATAGCCCCTGATATTTCTACATTAACTTCCCTCAATGTCCATGGGAATATCCTGTCCGGACCTGGAGACTTATCCACTTTTATATTTTTCAAAAGTGTCAGTACTTCCTCTTCTTTGAATCTCATAGTTTCCATAGCTACTCTACTTGTTTTCCTTACCTCACACAATTCAATATCCTTCTCCTTGGTGAATACCGAAGAAAATAAATTGTTCAATATCTCCCCCATGTCTTTTGGCTCTGCAGATAGCTGTCCACTCTGACTCTCTAATGGACCAATTTTATCCCTCGTTATCCTTTTGCTATTAATATAGCTGTTGAAACCCTTTGGATTTACTTTCACCTTACTTGCCAAAGCAACCTCATATCTTCTTTTTGCTTTTCTAATTTCTTTCTCAAGATTCTTTTTACCTTCTTTATACTCCTCAAGCACCTCTGTTACTCCATGCTGCCTATAATTATTGTAGATCTCTCTCTATGTAAAAGTTTTACCGTTAGCGCGTCGTCTTTTCGAGAAGATGTGATTATACACAAACAAAGACACACAAACATACACATCCAAGATCAGACTTTTAAGTATGCAAATATATACATAACAACAGATGTCCCAGCTCTGACCCTTGCGGAACACGTTTGGTCATAACATTTTGCCACCACTGTATGTCTTCTGTGCATAAGGCAGTTATGAATTCAAACTACCAAATCACTGGACCCCATGCATCTTAATCTTCTGGATCAGCCTACTATGAGGGACGTTATCAAATGCCTTAATAAAATTCATATAGAAAACATCCACTGCCCCTTTGTCATCACCTTCATCATCACCTTTATAACCTTTATTAATGTGTGGGGATCGCTGGTCAGTGCGGACTTGGTGGGCTGCAGAGCCTGTTTCTGCGCTGTATCTCTAAACTAAAACTAAGCTAAACTAACAGGCCTCCAGCATCATCTGTGAATGGAGAAACGAGGTGACTCTTCACGTTGGTGACCTTTCATTGCATTTTCTCTCTGGCATGAGCTATAATCTAATTCACCTGTACCCCATTGCGGACATTGGACTTTGTTTCTGGAACTGGTGCTCTACAATGCGGAGAACTATATTCTGCACTCTGTATCTTTTCTCTTCGCTTGACCAGTTATACTTGAGTTTGACATATCCATGCAGGGTAAACCCTCATTGTAACAGACCTCGTTATAATGGATTTTGGTTGTAACAGACACACCTGCCGACACCACCCGCAGCTTGTGTAGGAAGGAACTGCAGATGCTGATTTAAACTGAAGATAGTCACAAAATGCTGGAGTAACTCAGCGGGGTAAACAGCAAACAGCTGACGATGACCTGTTTCCTTTATCTTCGTTACTTCTTTGCATATCTTTCATTAATTTGTTCTATGTCTCTCGAAATCTCTCGTTTCCCTTTCCCCTGACTCTCAGTCTGAAGAAGGGTCTTGACCCGAAACGTCACCTATTCCTTCTCTCCAGAGATGATGCCTGTCCAGCTGAGTTACTCCAGCATTTTGTGACCACACCCAGCTAGCACTGCTTTCAACAAAACATAGGAGTAGAATTAGAACATTCAGCCCACTGAGTCCACTCCACCTTTCAATCATGGCGGATCTATTTTCCCTCTCAACCCCATTCTCCTGCCTTTTCCCCTTACAATACACAATAGACAATAGGTGCAGGAGTAGGACATTTGGCCCCCATTCAATGTGATCATGGCTGATCATCGACAATCAGTACCCCGTTTCCGCCTTCTCCTCATATTTACTCCGCCATCTTTAAGAGCTCAATCTAACTCTCTCTTGAAAGCATCCAGAGAACTGGCCTCCACTGCCCTCTGTGGCAGAGAGTTCCACAGATTCACAACTCTCTGGGTGAAAAAGTTTTTGCTCATCTCTGTTCTAAGTGGCCTACCCCGTATTCTTAAACTGGGGCCTCTGGTTCTGGACTCCCCCAACATCGGGAACATGTTTCCTGCCTCTACCTTTGATGTGCTTACTGTCGATCTCCACTAAAAATACTCAAAGATTTCACCACCCTCTGGTTAAAAAAAAATCCTAATCTCCATAGTAAAGGTACGCCCTTTTATTTTGAGGCTGTGCACTCTGGTCCTAGACTCTCCTATTACTGAAAAATCCTCTACATCCACTATCTGGGCCTTTCATTATTCGGTAGATTTCAATGAGATCCCTCATCCTTCAAAGCTCCACTGAGTGCAGGCCCAGAGCCATCATACACTCCTCATACATTAACCCAACCATTCTAGTAATCCTCCTCTGGACCCTCTCCAGTACATTCCCTCCTTTGATACAGGGCCCAATTTGCTTTAGAATAGCACAAAGATGTTCCATTAATTGTGTTGCTTGGCAACATTTCCCACTGTAGCGATTCCATTAATTGTGTTGCTTGGCAACATTTCCCACTGTAGTGATTCCATTCATTGTGTTGCTTGGCAACATTTCCCACTGTAGCGATTCCATTCATTTGAGGCCCGTCCCACTTGGGTGATTGTTTAGGCTACTACCGGAGCCTAGACTGTTGCCACATGGTCATCGGGATGTCACCTGTATGTCCGTGAGTCGTCTCCTCAGTCGCCCAAAGAGTCTTGGCATCTTTCTGGTCGCCGCTGGATTTTCAACATGTTGAACATTTTTCAGAGACAGTCGGCGACAGCGGGTTTGATGCCAATGAGCGTAGCTTGACTTCTCCTGACGTAGGTTCTGTCGTGTTGTCGCCGGGTGATGTACGTTGTCGCTGACCGTTTTTTTTTGTTGTTAAAGTAATGATTCTATTTCAAATTTTATGTCGTAGGGGGAGTCCAGTCGCCGGTTTTTCAGCGACCTGCTACAACTATGACAGTCGCCGGCAGTCGCCTAAAAATAGCGTAAGTGGGACAGGCCCTTTAGTGCGTCATTGGTGACAACTCAAATTCTTCTGCTCCATTGTACTGTGCAAAATAACTGCCCTTGATTTGACTACTTTGCAAAAGATAAACAAGGTTGTGGCTGCATGTCAACTCTGGAGGCCATCAACGTAATAAGTTGATACATAAAATGGTGGAGTAACTCAGCGGGACTGGCAGCATCTCTGGATAGAAGGAATGGGTGACGTTTTGGGTCGAGACCCTTCCTCAGACTGAGAGTCAAGGAAGAGGGAGACACAGAGATACGGAAAGGTTTGGTGTGAAACCGAGACATCAAAGGGGATGAAGTTGAAGGAACATGTAGAATGGATCATTGTTAGCTCGGGGAAGGTGACAACGAAGCAAGCAATGTAATCAGGGGGACAGTCAGACTGGTTGGAGAACTAGGGTGGGGGAGGGATGGAGAGAGAGGGAAAGCAAGGGTTACTTGAAGTTGGAGGTCAATATTCATACCGCTGGGGTGTAAGCTGCCCAAGTTTAAAACCCAAATCGGTTGGTTGCCTTTATCTTGTGAGAACTCCCATTGAATTTTTGCTGCTTCTCACCAACAATGGTTGACTGACCGCCCAGATCTGAACTTGCTGAGGGTGCAGTTCTCTGGGGGAACAGCCAGGCACTTGGGAATTTGGCCACAGTGGTGCCATTTACTCGCACAAAGACGGACTGGCAGGGAGGCTGCTGGCTTCTTCCACCACTCACCCAGAGGGTTCATAGAAAGTCATCGGCATGTGACCATGTACTGGGCAGCTAAAGAACCCTTCATTGTGCAAACTGTTCCCAGCTACAACACAATGGTTGTGGAGAGGTGCCGGCTGCCAGCTTTATAGGGGGGAGGGGAGGAAGAGGGGAGCGGAACATTACTTTCAATGACTTTACTGTCAATGAGTTTAGAGAAACAGCGTGGTATTGGGCTCTTCGGCCCATGGAAACATAGAAACATAGAAAATAGTTGCAGGAGGAGGCCATTCGGCCCTTCGAGCCAGCACCGCCATTCATTGTGATCATGGCTGATCGTCCCCTATCAATAACCCGTGCCTGCCTTCTCCCCATATCCCTTGACTCCACTAGCACCTAGAGCTCTATCTAACCCTCTCTTAAATCCATCCAGTGATTTGGCTTCCACTGCCCTCTGTGGCAGGGAATTCCACAAATTCACAACTCTTTGGGTGAAAAAGTTTTTTCTCACCTCAGTCTTAAATGACCTCCCCTTTATTCTAAGACTGTGGCCCCTGGTTCTGGACTCGCCCAACATTGTGAACATTTTTCCTGCATCTAGCTTGGCCCGCCCATTTATAATTTTATACGTTTCTATAAGATCCCCCTCATCCTTCTAAACTCCAGTGAATACAAGCCTAGTCTTTACAATCTTTCCTCATATGACAGTCCCGCCATCCCAGGGATCAATCTCGTGCACCTACACTGCACTGCCTCAATCACAAGGATGTCCTTCCTCAAATTAGGAGACCAAAACTGTACACAATACTCCAGATGTGGTCTTACCAGAGCCCTATACAACTGCAGAAGAATCTCTCTACTCCTATACTGAAATCCTCTTGTTATGAAGGCCAACATTCCATTAGCTTTCTTCACTACCTGCTGTACCTGCACGCCAACTTTCAGTGACTGGTGTACAAGGACACCCAGGTCTCGCTGCACCGCCCCCTTACCTAACCTAACCCCGTTGAGATAATAATCTGCCCCCTTGTTTTTGCCGCCAAAGTGGATAACCTCACATTCTGCCCACTGAGTCCGCAACGACCAGCGACCATCCCATACACGAAGCATAATCCTACACACTAAACTTTGCATCTACCCGATCTATTCCTCTCATGATTTTATACACCTCATGAGGATGATTTCCCCTCATCCTCCTGCGCTCCAAGAGTCCCAGCCTGCTCAACCTCTCCCTATAGCTCTCACCATCTAGTCCTGGCAACATCCTCGTAAATCTTCTCTGTGCCCCTTTCCAACTCAGAGTGCTGGCACTTTATTGTAAGGCTTGATTTCTTGCATTTTGGAAAGGATGCAATTGCAATGGATTTTGAGATATATTTTTTGGGCCTTGTCGGACTTTCTTTCTTTGTTCTATTTCTGTTTACATTACAATGACTTCCGCAGTAGGTCATTAATTCCTGCTGGCACTGTATCCTATGACAAATGTTTGTTCTGTGTCCAATGAAGATACTCTTCTGCCATTTGGACAAGGTGACGGGCTGCCAAGATAAACCAGGCACAATTCTAGAACTGAAGTCCAGCAGATATTCCACATTTGGTCATTGCCTCCATCGCAGTACATTGAACAATACAGCTTGGTATAAGGTGCTTTAATCCACAATGTCCACACTGAATGTGATGCCAAGTTAAAGTAGTTTAGTTGAGCGATACGGCGCGGAGATGGGCCCTTCGGCTGACCAGCGATCAGCCCATACACTAGCACTATCCCACACACTAGGCCCAATTTACAATTTTTATTGAAGCCAAATTAACCTACAAAACTGTATGCCTTCAGAGTGTGGTAGGAAGCCGGAGCACCCGGAGAAAATCCACGCGGTCCCAGGGAAACCGTACAAACTCTGTACAGACAACACCCGTAGTCGGGATCGAACCCAGGTCTCTGGCGCTGTAAGGCAGCAACTCTACCACTACGCCACCGTGCCGGTAATCTATTCTGCCTGTACATGATCCACATCCTACCACTCCAGGCATTGCTAGGTGCCTATCCAAAAACCTTTTAAAGTGTTTCCGCATCCACCACCCCTCAAAGCACATTCCATGTACCTGCTAATCTGTGTATAGTGGGAGAAAAATATTCCCCCGCACGCACATCATATCATATCTATTAACTATTAAAACTCGGATCTTGGATGTGTGTGTGTGTGTGTTTCTGTGTGTGTGTGTGTTTCTGTGTGTGTGTGTGTTTCGTGTGTGTTTCTGTGTCTGTGTGTGTGTGTGTGTTTCTGTGTGTGTGTGTGTGTGTGTGTGTGTGTGTGTGTGTGTGTCTGTGTGTGTTTGTGTGTGTGTGTGTGTGTGTGTGTGTGTGTGTGTGTGTGTGTGTGTGTTTCTGTGTGTTGTGTGTGTTTCTGTTGTGTGTGTGTGTGTGTGTGTGTGTGTGTGTGTTTCTGTGTGTGTGTCTGTGTGTGGTGTGTATGTCTGTGTGTGTGTGTGTTTCTGTGTGTGTGTGTGTGTGTGTGTGTGTGTGTGTGTGTGTGTGTGTGTGTGTGTGTGTGTTTCTGTGTGTGTGTGTGTGTGTGTGTGTGTGTGTGTGTGTGTGTGTGTGTGTGTGTGTGTGTGTGTGTGTGTGTGTGTGTGTGTGTGTGTGTGTGTGTGTGTGTGTTTCTGTGTGTGTGTGTGGGTGTGATCACATCTGCTAAAAAAAACGACGTTCTGATGGTAAAATTTTTACATATTCTTGTAGAGTTTTATCTCGTGGATTCAGAAATCGTCTTACCTGAACTTTATTTTTGAGTTATTTATGAAAATGTTCAAAAATTTCAAATAACAGAAAATAAACGAGCTGATGATGTCACAATGGGTCTGCTTGCGCGGCCTGTGCGCAGTTTTCCCCGCAGCCCTCTCGCCGTGGGCCTCGCAGGCCGCTTGCTTGCAGCCCACTCGCGTTCCCAGCTAGCATTCCCAGCGCTCCTCTCCTCCTCTCCCCCCTCCTCCTCTCCCCCCTCCCCTCTCCTGCCCCTCTCCCCACTAGCCTCTCCTCCCTCCCCTCTTCCCCCCTCATCTCTCTTCCCCCTCCTCTCTCCCCCCTCCTCTCTCCACCTCTCCTCTCCACCTCTCCTCTCTCCCCCTCCTCTCTCCCCCTCCTCTCTCACCCCTCTCTCCCCCCCTCCGCTCTCCCCCATCCTCTCTCCCACCTCCTCCCTCCCCCTCCTCTCTCCCCTCTCTCCACCTTCCTCCCCTCTCTCCCTATCCTCTCTCTCCTCCTCCCCCCCTCCTCTCTCTCTCTCCTATCCACCTCCACCCCCCTCCCCCCCACTCCCCTCCACCCTCCTCTCTCTCCGCCCTCCCCCTGCCCCCCACCCCCTCCTCTCTCTCCCCCCCCCTCCTCTTCCCCCACCCCCTCCTCTCTCTCCCCCCCTCCTCCTCCCCCTCCCTCTCCCACCACTCCCCCCCTCTCCTCCCTCCCCATAGAAAATAAACAGGATGGGCACGTCACAATGGGTCTGCTCACGCTGTATTCCACGCGCTGCGAGTGACGTCACCCCCCGACCACTCCTTTCCCCCCTCTCCCCTCCTTTCCCCCCTCTTCCCCCCCTCTTCCCCCCCCTCTTCTCCCCCCTCTTCTCCCCCCTTTTCCCCTCTTTCCCCCCTTCCCCCCCTTTCCCCCCTCTGACCCAATGGGTGCCCCTTGGTCTAGTCTCCTTTAAACATTTCCCCTTTCACCTTAAAGCTAGGTCTTTGACATTTCCATCTTGAGGGGGAAATGGTAGAAACGAGGAACTGCAGATGCTGGCTTACAAAAGACAAAGCGCTGGAGTAACTCAGCGGGTCAGGTAGCATCTTTGGAGGACATGGATGAGGTGACATTTTCTCCAGAGATGCTGCGTGACGTGTTGAGTTACACCACCACTTTGTTCCTTTTTCCCGTGCATATTGCTGTTTACTTTACTCTTTAATAGGATTCCCATCTTTGGTCAATCATTGGGATTCCACAAATTCCATGGTATCATGATGCTCCGTCTGCCTGGGCCGACCTGATCACCCAGTTGCTAAACACTAACTCCCCCTCTCATTCCCACACTGAACTTCCTGTCCTGGGCCTCCTCCATTGTCAGAGTGGGACCCAGCGCAAATTGGAGGAACAGCACCTCATATTTAGTTTGGGCATCTTACAACCCCAGCGGTATGAACATTGATTTCTCTAATTTCAAGTAACCCTTGCAGCTCCCCTCTCTCTGCAAGTCGTCTTGTGTTGAAAGGAACTGCAGATGCTGGTTTAAACCGAAGATAGACACAAAATGCTGGAGTAACTCAGCAGGACAGGCAGCATCTCTGGAGAGAAGGAATGGGTGACGTTTTTGGTCGAGACCCTTCTTCAGACTGAGCTAACTGAGCTTTGATTAATGTGGAGACTTGATTTCTTCTGTGTCTATCGGAGGTAGACTTGAGCGAAATGGATTGGACGTTTTCTCCCCAAGTCAATTTTCCGACACTTGGGGGGAGGCAGAAAATAATTATTTTTAATCTGACCAAATGTTTTGTAAATGGGACTTTTTGTTCTGCACTTTATTCCACCCTTTGTGGTTCTTATAAAAACATTTTGAGTGTGTGAAGTGTTCTTGCTTTTATCATCTTTTGATGCTTGTGGCTAGGGGAAAGAATATATGTAAAGGTTCGGGTTTAGGAAGTAATATTTACACGTCTGAGAATAACTCAATTTGTGAATTAATCAGGATAGAGTTGTACAGCGTGGAGACAGGTCCCTTCAGCCCAACCTTCCCACACCGACCAACATGTCCCAGATACACTAGTCCCACCTGCCCGCATCTGTCCCATATCCCTCTAGACCCATGTACCTGTCCAACTGTTTCTTAAACGTTGCAATAGTCCCAGCCTCAACTATCTCCTCTGGCAGCTTGTTCCATTCACCCACTATCCTTTGTGTCAAAAAGTTACCCCTCAGATTCCTATTAAATCATTTCACCTTCACCTTAAAGCTATTTCTTTGGTTCTCAATTTCCCTACTCTGGGCATCTACCTGATCTATTCCTCTCATGATTTTATACACCTCTACAAGATCAACCCCTCATCCTTCTGCGCTCCATGGAACAGAGAGGCCTGCTCAACCTTTCCCTGTAGCTCAGGCCCTCATGTCAGGGATGATGGGGAGAAGGCAGGAGAATGGGGTTAGGTGGGAGAGCTAGATCAGCCATGGCGGAGCAGACTTGATGGGCTGAATGGCCTATTTCTGCTCGTATCACATGAGTTCTGGCAGCATCCTCGTAAATCTTCTCTGTCCCCTTTCCAACTTCGTTGAGAAATGATTGAGGTATTTTCAGGGGGGAAGGGGGAGGATTTAAACTGGTATTCGCTAATCTCTCGACTCCTGTTGGGCCTCAGAGCTTTGTGTGGAAGCTCGAAGGTGCCCAATGTTACTGAAGCCTTGTCAGCAACATTACAATTAGACCCATGGATTTCTCAGTGACCGTTCTCCTTGGTGACCATTTTGTTTTGTATATTTTGTTCAAGTGGACAAGTAGTCGGATTTGTTTAACGTGACTCATGTTCTGGTATCCTAAATGTCCTTACAGAAAGTGCTCTGTCCCCAGAGGAAATATAAGGAAAGGAAAGGACATGAATTCATTCTTAGTTTCTATTAAGTTGAGCTACATGGGTTCAGGGTGGCACGGTGGTGCAGCGGTAGAGTTGCTGCCAGGCAGCGCCAGAGACCCAGGTTCGATCCTGCCCGTATGGAGTTTGTATGTTCTCCCCGTGTGGGTTTTCTCCAGAGCTCTGGTTTTCTCCCACACTCTGAAGACTCACAGATTTGTGTGATAATTGGCTTGGCTAAATTGTAAATTGTAACGTGTGTGTGTGTGTGTGTGGGGGGGTAGTGTTAGTGCTGGTCGGCATGGACTCAATGGGCTGAAGGGCCTGTTTCTGCTCTGTATTTCTAAAATCTGAAAAAAAAGATTTGTAAATTGTTAGCCACGGCAATGCATTTACCATCTCTCCTCGGCCCACCCTGTCCCACCCCACGCCACTGTCATCTTGTCTTGACAGTGTAAATGGAGCACCCATGCATCATTGAACCTTGAGGCCACTTTCATTCACTTTAATTGCCAGATTTTCTTCCCTCTGGCCATAATGTTTTGGAATAGATGGTCAGCTGTTGGTCTGGAGATATTACTTTCTCAACCCTTGTGATCAGACTGCCATTTCAAGCATAAAAGCAATGCTAGTCTTGTAATTTTTCCCCGGGACAAGTTGACGTTTTGATCAGCATGAGTATAGTCAGCGAGCTGCCAACTGCATGTCCCACTAAATCACTAGGCACTGTTAAAGCTGCAAGCTATGTCTAAGGCTTGAGTGAACACTGGGCTTGTCATGGGTGTGGACAACATGTGGACAGGGACAGTTTCTTCCCAGCTGTTATCAGGCAACTGAACCATCCTACCACAACCAGAGAGCAGTGCTGAACTACTATCTACCTCATTGGTGACCCTCGGACTATCCTTGATCGGACTTTGCTGGCTTTATCTTGCACTAAACGTTATTCCCTTATCATGTATCTATACACTGTAAATGGCTCAACTGTAATCATGCATTGTCTTTCTGCTAACTGTTTTTAGCACGCGACAAAAAGCATTTCTCTGTACACGTGACAATAAACTCAACTGAACTGAGTTCCTTGTATCTAACACTTGAGTCCAGTTGGTTATAACCACTGTGACCTGTGGTCATATGGTGAATTGGTTTATTGACTTCTGGGCCTACCTCCAATTCGTAAGATCACAAGTTTGTAAACCATCATAATCAGAGTTGACCTCATAATGTGCCTGGCCGGCGACCTCACAGTGAACTGAATCGTAACTGTGATGTTTGGTGGACTGTGTGGGGTGGGAGGACCCATTGCTCCTCCCGTGCAGCAGGTGGCGCTGCACAGGACAAAGGGAGGTGTGTGTGTGTGTGTGTGTGTGCGTGCGTGCGTGCGTGCGTGCGTGCGTGCGTGCGTGCGTGTGTGTGGTCAGATCCTGTGTGTCCAGCCATTTTGTCTTGCTGCCAGCATTGACGTTATATAATAAAGACGTCTGTTGTACCTTGAAGACTCTCAAGCTTTTGTGCAGACGTAGAAAACGAAGACGGA
Organism: Amblyraja radiata; assembly: GCF_010909765.2. Classification (NCBI taxonomy): domain Eukaryota; kingdom Metazoa; phylum Chordata; class Chondrichthyes; order Rajiformes; family Rajidae; genus Amblyraja; species Amblyraja radiata. The sequence continues at coordinate 601,222 of NC_045965.1, read as the reverse complement.
AGTGGTCTCAGAAGTGGGATTCTTCGGATTGCGTTCAAAGACCCAGATAAGAGCCTATTTGTGATTTTTTTTTAAACAACTAACATGTCTCGGCAATTCGATCGTATTGACCCCGAGCGAGAAAGGTGGTCATCTTATTTAATGTGAGCTGAGTTTTAAAAAGTTTGGCAATTATGACTAACTTGAAGAAGAAGGCTCTCTTGTGTTCGTCGATGTCTCCAGAAACTTTTGCACTGCTTCAACATTTACTTACACAAGAAGTAACTGAAGCCTCATATGCTGAAATCATAACGGCTTTGCAGCTGCATTTCGAAGAAAGTCTAAATTTCCTCGCAGCTCGCTTTGATTTCTAACGGACGGTGCAACAGGAAGGGCAATTGATCACCGAATTACTTGCCGAACTTCACACCAAGGCAAAGGCATATGATTTTAAAACTCAATGCTGCGCAAAGTGCCAAGACAATGCGTTGTTGCGGGATAGACTGGTCATGGGCTGCAGGCAAGCATTCATCCAGCAGGTGATTCTCAAGAAATCGGACGCCTCATTGAAGAATGTGCTGCAGTGTGCTAAGATGGCCGAGCTGCTGAGTATAAAACTGCACAAAATGGCCGGCAAAACAGCGTCGAAGTTCCCTCAGGAGGTGCATACAGTTCGTCAGACTCGTCCGCAACGCCAGAAACCACTTGATCGACCCAGAGCAAATACGGAGAAGGTGGGACAGTTTCAGAAGAACCGTCCCCCTGTGGGGGGAGGATCAAAACCCTGCTACCGTAGCGGCTCGACTGCTCATCATCACGGTGAGTGCCTGTATATTGGGTCCATTTGTTAGGCCTGTACCGAAAAGGTCATCACCAGGCAGTGAGTCTGTCCATAGGACAGCGGAGAAAGGGCAAGAAAGCACAAACCACAGTCGACCAAATCGTGGAGACCATTTCTATTGAAGTGCTCGGTGTGTCCACGATCACCGACAAGCTGAGGATTTAGCTGCGGGTCTCGAACGTCGATCTACAGTTCCAGGTGGACGTTGTGTCGCCAGTGGGTCAGGACATCTGGGAGAGGATCGGATCGCCGAAACTGAAACCGGCCAACATCCGCCTTTTCAGATATGGACGACAGCCCATTCCCACGAAAGGCAAATGCACTGTTGCCTTTTCCTGTAATGGTATGACACAGATGTTGCCGCTGATCGTCATTGGCAAAGAAGGTACATCCCTGTGCGCCATCGACTGGATCCATGCTTTCAAGCTTGACATGAAAGCCTTGATCTATGATGGATCAACTATGGCTTTGTCATCTACCCCAGATTGTAACATGGTCAGCAAGTGCGTGAACAACCTGCAGAAGGTTCTTGACCAGTTTCCAGCCATTTTCGCAGCTGGACTCAGGCATTGCACAAAGATGAAGGCACGGCTCATACTCAAAGACGATGCCGTCCCTAAGTTCTTCAAACCAAGAACAGTTATGTTCAGTTGGATGTACGCCGTCGACAAGGAACTCTGCCGCCTTGAAGAAATGGGAATAATCACCCATGTGGACCATTCAGACTGGGCCACACCCGTAGTTATCATTCAGATGCCTTGCGGCAAGGTGCGCATCTGTGGTGACTACAAAGTGACTGTAAACCCTCAATTGCACGTTGATCAACACCCCATGCCAAGAGTGGATGAGCTGTTCGTCAAGCTGCAAGGAGGACAGCACTTCTCGAAATTGGACATATCCGACGTGTATCTCCAAGTGGAACTGGACAACGAGACAAAAAACCTGCTCGTGATTAACACGCACAAGGGACTGTTCAGATACAACCGATTGTCATTTGGACCAGCACCGGCCATCTTCCAGAAACTGGTCGACAATCTGGCTGCTGGGATTCCGTATGTAGCCGCCTACCTGGATGACATAATTGTCACCGGCCGGACAGAGGAAAAACACCTGCACAACCTAAAACAGGTCCTCATGGCACTGAACAACTATGGCATGAAGTTGCGCATGGACAAGTGCGCATTATTCCGACAACAGGACACATATCTCGGACATCTGGTGGTCTGAAGCCATCGGAAGAAAGAGTGGACGCCATTGTGAGATTGCCGATGCCCGAAAATGTGAAGCAGTTTGAAAGCTTCATGGGCAAGGTGAACTACTGTGGCAAGTTCATACATGCACTTTCATCTTTGTGCGCACCATTGAACAACCTGCGAAAACAGGACGTCGAATGGCACTGGTCCAAAGTGTGTGACCATGCATTCACCAGGTTGAAGGAGATGCTCACCCAGAAGACGCGTTTGGTCCACTATGACCCATCGAAGCCAATCTTGCTGGGCGCTGATGCATCGGCGTATGGTCTTGGAGCTGTGATCTCTCAAACGGCACTGAACGGCAATGAAGAACCAATGGCGTTCGCATCGAAAACGCTGACGACCGCCGAGAAAATCTACACTCAAGTGGAGAAAGAAGCACTGGCGGTCGTGTTTGGTCTCCGCAAGTTCCACCAATATTTGAATGGGCGACATTTCCTGCTCATCACCGACCACAAGCCGTGCGCAATACCTCTGCTGCCAGACATGGATCATAGAACCAGCCCACAGCATCGGGCCATGGCTGGCAGCCACTAGAGGTGGAAGCTCTAACCTTCGCGGAGTGGATCAATAACCCAAGCAAGGGGTTTTGAGAATGCCGGAGAACATGCAGAGCACCACGCAGGCTCACAAGAGGAGATCTAAAGTAGTTCTGAATCTGTTAATAGATCAAGATAAAAGGTGGAGTGACTCAGCGGATCAGGCAGCATCTCTGGAGAAAAGGGCTGGGTGCCGAGACCCTTCTTCAGACTGAGAGACAGGGGAATGGGAAATTAGAGATATAGACGGTAATATAGAGAGAAATAGAACAAATGAGCCTGTTAATGTTGGGCACCTATCACAAGTTCTTGTTATAGGAGTAGAATTAGGCCATTCGGCCCATCGAGTCCACTCCGCCATTCAATCATGGCTGATCCCTGCTCCCTAATCCTATTTTCCTGCCTTCTCCTCATAACCCTTGACACGTGTTCCAATCAAGAACCTGGTCCATCGACTTTCTGAGGAAAGGTCTCCACCCGAAGCGTCACCCATTCCTTCTCTCCAGAGATGCTGCCTGTTCCGCTGAGTTACTCCAGCATTTTGTGTCTATCTTTCCTCTTTACTCGTTCTCCTTGAAGAACAATTATGGGTGTTTGAGTCGATTGTTTTATATATTCTAGCTTGCCCGGAAAGCTGTGATCTATTACACTATGTCCACCATGTATGTCCTTTGTGGCCAGTGCCGCACCAAGGCCTCGAGAAATGACAACAGCATCTGTGGTGTTTAGTATTACTTTCTTAAACAACTATTGGAACCAAATTCAGCTACGATAGTTAAGGTGTAACACATGGGAACAAAAAGTAAGTGAAACTCGGTCAAAAGGAAGATGATTCTTGTGTGACTCTATTGAGGACCTCATGTTCCAGTGAAACTGTTGCTTCATCTGCTTCTGGGTGTGAAGGTTCAATGGGCCCAATGTAGAATTTCAATCTTCTTTATATTGCCTGTTCCAAGGTACGGGGAAATGATTTTTTTACACACAGAATAGTAAAGTTATTCCCATACATAAGGCCAGTCCCAGATTAAGTACAGAATGTATAGAGACTTCTCAGAGTCCATATGCAAGAGTCGCCAGGTGTTGGTGGCATTTTACGAACTGTACACTGACGAACATTGATGAACTGTACACTGCAAGGGCCAGGAAACGAGCGGGTAACATCATCTCTGACCCCTCTCACCCTGTCCACAATCTCTTTGAATCATTTTCTTCTGGAAGGCGGCTCCGGACTGTCAAAGCCGCCACAGCCAGACATGAAAACTGCTTTTTTCCACGAGCAGTAGTTCCACTCAACAGCCAAAAGTCTGTAGCCTCCTTTCTACCTCATCTACCTCATTGGTGACCCTAGGATTATCCTTGATCAGACTTTACTGGCTTTACCTTGCACTAAACGCTATTCCCTTATCATGTATCTATACATTGTAAGTACTGTATGTGGCTCGATTGTAATCATGTATTGTTTTCCATTGACTGGATAGCTTGCAACTAAAGGTCTGGTTTCCTCCCACACTCTGAAGACTTACAGATTTGTGTGACAATTGGCTTGGCTAAATTGTAGATTGTCCCATGTGTGTGTGTGTGTGTAGGGTAATGTTAGTGCTCGGGGGCTGCTGGTCGGCACGGACTCGATGGGCAGAAGGCTCTGTATTTCTAAAATCTGAAAATAAAGGACTACTGTAAATCGTTGGCCACGGCAATGCATTTTCCGCCTCTCCTCGGCCCACCCTGTCCCACCCCACGCCACTGTCATTTTGTCTTGGAGCACCCATGCATCAATTGAACCATTTAATTCTCTTTAAACAACCATTTTGTAATCCCCTCTCCCATCGGGCAAGAGGTACAGAAGTTTGAAAACACACATCTCCAAATTCGGGGACAGTTTCTTCCCAGCTGTTATCAGGCAATGGAATCATCCTATCACCAACTAAAGACCAGTCCTAACTTACCATCTACCTCATCGGAGACGCCTGAAATATCTTTAATTGGACTTTATATCATACACTCCACATTGCTCCCTTCATCCTATATCTGTACACTGTGAACAGCTTGATTGTAATCATGTATAGTCTTTCTGCTGACTGGGTAGCACTGGATTTTCACTGTACCTCAGTACACGTGATAATCAACTAAACTGAGCCCTATCTGCCTCCTTTGGCTTCTGCTCATTAACTCTTCAGTTACTTAATTTCCAATAGTATCTGGCAGGAAATAGCTGAAACGTACATGGAGTAACAGCAGGGATCTGATGGGCAACTGGAGATGTCTCTATTATAAAATGAGTTAACATCAAAATCTGGTGCTTCAAATCCATAAATACTTGGTTGCCTTTTCATTATCAGATCTAAAGTTTTGCTGTAATAAAAGGTTGGTTTCCAGATATTCAGTTAAGCTGCCAGCAGTATTTGAATGTCCAAACAAGGAACTGCAGATGCTGCTTTACAAAAAAGACTCAGAGAGCTGGAGTAACTCAGCGGGACAGGCAGCATCTCTGGAGAACATGGATAGGTGACGTTTTGGGTCGTGACCCTTCTTCAGACTGAAAGTAGGATCCCACCCCTTATTTTCCATCTGAAGACAGGTCCCAATCAAAAAATTCCCCCGTCCTTTTTGTCCAGTGATGCTGCCAGACCCAGCAAGATAGGCAGTATCTCTGTAGAGAAGGAATGGGTGATGTTTTGGTGAGGCCCAACGCAAATTGGAGGAACAGAACCTCATAATTAGCTTGGGCAGCTTACAACCCAGCGATATGAATATTGATTTCTCTAACTTCTAAAGTATTCAATTCCATTCAATGCAAGTAACCCTTGCTTACCCTCTCTCTCTCCGCCCCTCCCCACCCTCATTCTCTGACTAGTTTCACCGGCCCTCTGATTGATTTCACTGCGCCTCATCACCTTCCTCCCAGCCAACAATGAACCATTGCATATACCCCGTGGTTCCACATGTAGATATGTGGTTCTACATTTCCTTATCGTCTGCTTTGATCTGTCGTTTTCACACCTTACCCTTCCATATCTCTAGCCTCCCTCTCCCCTGACTCTCCGTCTGAAGAAGGGTCTCGACCCGAAACATCACCCATTCCTTCCCTCCAGAGATGCTGCCTGTCCCGCTGAGTTACTCCAGCTTTTTGTGTCTAGCTGCCAGATTTTCTTCCCTCTGGCCATAATGTTTTGGAATAGATGGTCAGCTGTTGGTCTGGAGATATTACTTTCTCAACCCTTGTGATCAGGCTGCCATTTCAAGCAAAAAAGCAATCCTAGTCTTGTAATTTTTCCCCGGGACAAGTTGACGTTTTGATCAGCAGGAGTACAGTCAGCGAGCTGCCAAATCACAATGCATGTCCCACTAAATCACAAGGCACTGTTAAAGCCGCAAGCTATGTCCAAGGTTCGACTGAACACTGGGCTTGTCATGGATGTGTTTTCTTCCTGATGTCCTTCATTCATGGGTTGGTGACATTGAATGCAGAACGACTATTCTTTACATCGCAAGGTGGCACAGCAGTAGAGTTGCTGCCTCACAGCGTCAGAGACCCGGTTTCAATCCTGACCTCAGGTGCTGTCTGTACGGAGTTTGTACGTTCTCCCGTGACCGCATGGGTTTTCTCGAGTTTCCTCCCACAGCCCAAAGATGTGCAGGTTTGTAGATTAATCGGTCTCTGTAAACTTGCCCCTAGTGTGTAGGGAGTGGATGAGAGAGTGTCAGAACATAGAAGTAAGAGTTTCATCCAAGAAATGCAACACCTGTCCCTTCACCTCCCCCCTCGACTCCATTCAAGGTCCCAAGCAGTCGTTCCAGGTGCGACAAAGGTTCACCTGTATCTCCTCCAACCTCATCTACTGCATCCGCTGCTCTAGATGTCAGCTGATTTACATCGGTGAGACCAAGCGTAGGTTGGGCGATCGTTTCGCCGAACACCTCCGCTCACTCCGCAATAACCTACCTGACCTCCCGGTGGCTCAGCACTTCAACTCCCCCTCCCATTCCCAATCCGACCTCTCTGTCCTGGGTCTCCTCCATTGCCAGAGTGAGCAACAGCGGAAATTGGAGGAACAGCACCTCATATTCCGTCTGGGGTCCTTGCGTCCTTATGGCATTAACATTGAATTCTCCCAATTTGGCTAGCCCGTGCTGTCTCCTCCCCTTCCTTAACCCTCTAGCTGTCTCCTCCCATCCGCCCGCCCTCGGGCTCCTCCTCCTCCTCCCTTTTTCCTTCTTTCTTTCCCCACCCCCCATCAGTCTGAAGAAGGGTTTCGGCCCGAAACGTCGCCTATTTCCTTCGCTCCATAGATGCTGCTGCACCCGCTGAGTTTCCCCAGCAATTTTGTGTACCTAAGAGTTTCATTGTTCTGTTTCTGGGCATATGACAATGAAACACTCTAGTACGAGTGTAAACGGGTGATCGATGGTCATCATGGGCTACACGGCCTGCTTCATTGCTGCATCTTTTTAATCAATTGATGTGTAGAGTGCAACCTGTGTGAATCTTTTGATTACAAATATCATCTCTTGTTCCAAATATGCAAAGAAATGAGATGAGCTACTTGCACTATATACAGCTGAGATGTCATAACCCTCTTTATGGAAGCTTTCTCTTACTAAGGTGGTCCTATCTTGAGTTTTCAGTTTACGTTTGTTAATGAATTTGCTTTAGTTTAGTTTATTATTGTCACGTGTACGAAAGTTACTAAAGTACAGTGAAAAGCGTTTTTGTTGCATGTTATCCAGTTAATATATATGATTACAATCACGCCATCCAGAATGTATGGATACAGATTAAAGGGAATAATGTTTAGTGCAGGATAAAGACCGATTAAAGATAGTCAAAGGGTCTCCAATCAGGTAGATGGTAGATAAAACCGCAGTCTGGTCAGTGAGAGGATGGTTCAGTTGCCTGATAGCAGCTGAGAAGAAACTGTCCCTGATCAGCCCGCATCACAGCTCGGTTTGGGAACAGCTCCATCCAGAACCACAAGAAGTTGCAAAGAATTGTGGACACAGCCCAGACCTTCACTCAAACAAAACTCCCTTCCATTGACTCCATTTACACCTCTTGGCAAGGCCAGCCGCATAATCAAGATGAGTCATACCCTGGCCACTCCCTCTTCTCCCCTCTCCAATCAGGCAAAAGGTACAGAAGTGTGAAACACACACCTCCAGATTCAGGGACAGTTTTTTCCCAGCTGTTATCAGTTATCTGAACCATCTTACCACAACCAGTGAGCAGTGCTGAACTACTATCTACTTCACTGGAGGCCCTCGGACTATCTTTGATCAGACTTTGCTGGCTTTACCTTGCACTAAATGTTGTTCCCTTATCATGTATCTATACACTATAAGTGGCTCGCTTGTAATCATGTATTGTCTTTCCGCTGACTGGACAGCACGCAACAAAAGCTTTTCACTGTACCTCAGTACACGTGACAATAAACTAGACTGTCAAGGTACAACTGGTATTAGGAGGCAAGACTGAATCTCACTGTTTTCCATTCAATAGTCAACCTATACCATAAACATCTGCCATCCAACAACTTCTAGACTTTTAGTATTTACTAGACTAAGTGGGACCCGTTGGGTCCCCCTTGTGACGCTGGTCAAAATGGCGATCTGAAAATGGCGGCGGGCCCGGCAACCCTCCCCCAACTGCGCAGGCGCAGATGACGGGCCGGGAGCGCACTGCACAGGCGCGCCGCGGTGGGCCGGGGGGAGTAGAAAGTTAATTAAAGTTAATAAAGGTAATTACTTTGTACAATTGAACAAAACAAGTACAAATCAATGTACTTGCCACACACTATCAAATGTCAAACTGTTAGAACACCAAAAGCAGTGTAAATATTGGTGAGCATGGATAAAGGTAATGTCTTCCAAAAAATACAACTTTCTCATAAATAAAAATAATTTATCATCATTCGGTTCGAGTACCAAGTAACTCAACAAGCTTGGGAAATAAGACCAAGTTGGATCCTACTAAATGTTTAATTGATGCTGTTTTGATTCTCTTTGAGTAAATGCCTCTGCCACCTTCTCGTGCATTGCTTTCCAGATCAGTTTACGGGCTGAGCCGGTCGAAGGCAACGGAGGAAGGTGTTTACCAGAATGATCCCAGCAATGAGTGGGTTAACATATGATGAGCTTTTGTCGGCACTGGGCCTGTACTCGCTGGAGTTTAGAAGAATGAGCGGGGACCTCATTGAAACTTACCGAATAGTGAAAGGCTTGGATAGAGTGGATGTGGAGAGAGTCCTGGACTAGAGGTCATAGCCTCAGAAAGGACGTTCCTCTAGGAAGGGGATGTGGTGGAATCTCTTTAGTCAGAGGGTGTGGGGAGAAAGTCTGTGGAATTCATTGCCACAGAAGGCTGCGGTGGTCAAGTGAATGGATATTTTTAAGGCAGAGATAGATAGATTGTTGATTCATACAATGTCAGAGGTTATGGGGAGAAAGCAGGAGAATGGGGTTAGGAGGGAGAGATAGATCAGCCTTGATTGAATGGCGGAGTAGGCAATGGGCTGAATGGCCTAATTCTGCTCCAATCACTTCTGACCTTATGACCTGTGACAAATAGAGCACTATGGAACTATATATATAGTATCCAGAAACTTAGTGGTTGACAACATTTGCAGCGATTTTGCAGGGAAGTATGGCGTGGAAACCTTGCCTGACAAGGCCCTACATATGTTGACAGCCTGTACTTGCAAATGAAATATTAGCTGGGAACTGTGGTTTTCCTTATGGACCATCCGAAGTCTGTTTGGTCCCCCAACTGCAAACAATTACCTCAGGATTTCCTTTGACACGAGGGAGTGTTAGATAAATAAGTAATTGTCATAAACAGGAGATGCAGATAGAATCACAGAGGCAGAAGTCTGTAATCTATATTTGTCCAGGACGGTCTGAATTTGTTTGATTCCTGGTGTCTCTTCAAACACTCATCACTCACTGTTTTGTTTTGTAATGCGTCTGTGTGTGGGAGAGAAATCAAGAATTGAATAAGTGTTTAGGGGTAAAGGATGTGGTGCAGCAGTAGAGTTACTGCCTTACAGCGCCGGAGACCTAGGTTCCATCCTGACGACGGGTGCTGTCTGTACGGAGTTTGTACGTTCTCCCCGTGACCTGCGTGGGTTTTCACCGAGATCTTCAGTTTCCTCCCACACTCCAAAGACGTACGGGTTTCTAGGTTAATTGGTTTGGTGTAAATGTAAAACAAATGTCTCTCGTGTGTGTAGGAGAGTGTTAATGTGCGGGGATCGCTGGTCGGTGTGGACTCGATGGGCTGAACGGCCTGTTTCAGAGCTGTAACTCTAAACTAAACTAAATTAAAGTGTTAATGATGAGTTGTGGAAAAATAATACTGCAATCTAGAGAGAATTGATTTGATGGGCACCTTTTAAAAAGGAATAAGCTGTCAAAATCTTTCAATAAACAATATGGGCGGAGACCCGCCCTGTGGAACAAGAGGAAGTACTTTTAGTTCTTGATTAGAACTGACTGGAGATGACGTTTTCTAATTTGCAGTTTACAAACTCTTGCCAAAAGTTATGTCCCTGCTTCATATGGTTGCACTGAATGCAGCAAGCAAAAATATATTCCTTTATTGATCTAGTGCGGCACGGTGGCGCAGCGGTAGAGTTGCTGCCTCACAGCGCCAGAGACCCAGGTTCGATCTTGACTACCGGCGCTGTCTGTACGGAGTTTGTACGTTCTCCCCGTGACCTGCGTGGGTTTTCTCCGAGATCTCCGGTTTCCTCCCACACTCCAAAGACGTACAGGTTTGTGGGTTAATTGGCTTGGTGTAAATGTAAATTGTCCCGAGTGTGTGTAGGGTAGTGTTAATGTGTGGGGATCGCTGGTCGGTGCAGACTCGGTGGGCCGAAGGGCCTGTTTCTGCACCGAATCTCTAAACTAGAAACTAGATCCAGGGGTTTATTCTATCTTCGTAAATGCACTCTGGTAGTTGTAACCAAGGATATTACTAAAGTGGTTAGAAGAAATCTTATTGGAGGCCACATTTGGAGTATTGTGTTCAGTTTTGTTCACCCTGCTATTGGTCAGCTGCAAGGAGTGCAGAGAAGATAGACACAAAAAACTGGAGTAATCTCCATAGATGCTGCCTGTCCCGCTGAGTTACTCCAGCATTTTATGTCTATCTTCGGTGCAAAGCAGCATCTGCAGTTCCTTCCTACACAAGAGAGCTGATAAGATTTGGTTTAATTTCATTTAGAGATACAGTGTGGAAACAGGCCCTTCGGCCCACTGAGTCTGCACAGAGCAATGATCCCCGCACATTAACACTATCCTACACACACTGGGGACAATTAACATTTATACCAAGCCAATTAACCTACAAACCTGCACGTCTTTGGAGTGTGGGAGGAAGCCGGAGCACCTGGAGGAAACCCCCGTGGTCACAGGGGGAATGTACAAACTCTGTACAGACAGCACCCGTAGTCAGGATCGAACCCGGGTCTCTGGCGCTGTGAGGCAGTAAGTCTACCGCTGCAGCAAGGTGCTGCCTCAAATTGCTTACAACTCTGATGGAAGTGTAATGTAGCATCTCTACCACTGCGCCCCCGTGTCGCCCTGTTCATGTTGGCGTGTCACGCTTATTCAAACTGTATCTGTTGCTCCCTTTCGCAACATTTTGTTAATTTTTTCTCTGCTCTGGTGGGAGGAACATTGGCTAAACATGCCCACTACATCATTCTGTCCTTTCCATTTCCTCTGATGCAGACGAGACTGAGACACTGCGCCAAGATCAACACAGACAGTGGGGAATTTTGTTTTTGAAGGCAATCACTTGTTCTCTGAACCCATTTGTGTAGGTGGATTTCAGCAAGAGCAACCTAGCTTGGTTAAGGCAGGGCTGTGCCAATACAGATTGCACTTGGAATGCCTAAGCCAGTATTGCCTTGTTTCCAATCCATCAACCAGCAACACAAACCAGAACTGTAGGCTGAAGGTTTGTCTTGTAACTTCTGCTTATCCTTGAACAAATTTAGGATTTTCTTTTTATTGTATTGTCTGGTTTTGAGATACAGCATGGAAACTGGCCTTCAGCCCACAGTGTCCAATACCACCATCTCTTCACACTAGTCTTGTTCTCCGTTCCTACATCTGCTCCCTGCACATCAAGGGCTATTCAAAGACCATTTAACTTTCAGACGCACATCTCTGGGGTGTGGGGGGGCACCGGACCACGTGGTCACGGGGTGGACGTGCAGACTCCACACGGACAGCACCAGAGGTCAGGAACAAACCCAGGTCTCTGGCACCACGAGGCAGCAGCTCCACCAGCTACTGTGCCGCCCAGTATTGTCCCATAACTAAATTATTTTGCTGCTCTTTAGATTTGTGCATTTTAGTCTGTATCCTGTCCAATAGGGGGTGGCACAGAGTTGCTGCCTTACACCACCAGAGACCCGGGTTCGATCCAGACTACAGGCGCTGTCTGTACGTAGTTTGTACCTTCTCCCCGTGACCGCGTGGGTTTTCTCTGGGTGCTCCGGTTTCCTCCCACACTCCAAAGATGCACATGTTTGTAGGTTAATTGGCTTCGGTAAATCGTCCCTAGTGAGTAGGATTGAACTGGTGATCGATAGCTGGCACGGACTGGGTGGGCCGAAGGGCCTGTTTCCACGCTGTATCTCTAAACTAAATAGAACTGAGGTAGACAAAAATGCTGGAGAAACTCAGCGGGTGCAGAAGCATCTATGGGGCGAAGGAAATAGGCGTTGAAACCCTTCTTCAGACTAAATAGAACTGAGTTTCTGGTTAGTCGGTGGCTGATTCTGTACATGAATGTAATCAAAAACTGTTCCACTTTATTTGTTAGTCTATCCAAATAAATCTTAGAGATCTGAGCAGAATCGTTTTTGTGTATTCTTATCTCTGGGGGGAGCCTGGGTTTCGAATTCAGTCTTGAATTTGGGTGTTCTGTTATTGGAGAAAGCGCTCAAACTGTGACGTGCACATGTTTTTCAGTCTGTGTCTTGTTCCAAGTGGAGCTATTGGGATAAACCTGGGTGGGAATGTACAGTAGGTGGGGAACAAGACTGTAGCAGAGTTCAGCGGGAGGGCAGGGGGCCTGGTGGGAGGAACATTGGCATGATGAAGGAGGAGGGGGGAAGTAGTTGAGAAGACACAAGCTGGCTGCAGTAAACTTTGAAGACTGCATACTACTGTCAATTGTACACCATTTGCAGCAGATCATTGTAAATATGATATCATGAAAGATAAACAACACAAGCACTTTTAATCAATTTGTGGTGGTGCAGCAGTAGAGTTGCTACCTCACAGCACCAGAGACCCGGGTTCGATCCCGACCTCAGGTGCTGTCTGTACGGAGTTTGACCGCATGGGTTTTCTCCAGGAGCTCTGGTTTCCTCCCACAATCCAAAGACGTGCAGGTTTGTAGGTTAGTTGGCATCAGTAAAAATTGTAAATCATCCCTTGTGTATAGGATAGTGCTAGTGTACGGTGTGATTGCTGGTCGGCACAGACTCTATGGGGCGAGGGGCCTGTTTCAATACTGTATCTCTAAACTAAACTAAATTACTTTGTAATAGAAATGTAAAACCCTAAAGTAACAACCTATCTTGGTTTATCTGCAGACAGAGTTTTTTGTGCAGATCCTCTGATTTTGTGGTACAATGACTAATGCGCTATTTTTTACAGAGTTTGGATAAGTATGACTATCATAAGTGTGAGCACAAGACCATTGCTGATACTGGAAATAAATAATAAAATGCTGAGATGAAATTGAGGCACGTTAGTGTTAATAAGGCAGCGGTAGAGTTGCTGCCTTACAGCGAATGCAGCGCCGGAGTCCCAGGTTCGATCCCGACTACGGGTGCTGTCTGTACGGGGATTGGACGTTCTCCCCGTGACCCGCGTGGGGTTTTCTCCGAGATCTTTGGTTTCCTCCCACACTCCAAAGACGTACAGGTTTGTAGGTTAATTGGTTTGGTAAATGTAAAGATTGTCCCTAGTGGGTGTAGGATAGTGTTAATGTGCGGGGATCGCTGGTCGGCGTGGTCCCGGTGGGCCGAAGGGCCTGTTTCCATGCTATATCTCTAAACTAAACTAAACTAAGAAATACTAGACTCTGGGTAAAATCTGCACTTTATGTGAACTCAAGTCAGCATGAAGTGAGTGGTCTCCTGAATCCTGGTCTCGATGTGAAGAAATCCTGCTATGTTAAAGGCAGCCCTATATCTCATGGTGCTGGAGCTACTGCCTCACAGCGCCACACTCACTGGTTCGATCCTGACTACGGGCGCTGTCTGTATGGAGTTTATACCTTCTCCCCGTGACCGCGTGGGTTTTCTCCAGGTGCTCTGGTTTTCTCCCACACACCAAAGACGTGCAGGTTTGTCGGTTAATTGACTTCTGTCAGTTGCCCCCAGTGTGTGGGATAGCACTAGTGTACGGGTGATCATTGGTCAGTATGGGCTCGGTTGGAGAAGGGCCTGTTTCTATGCTCTATCTGTAAACTGAGCTGGTGATGGGTAATTAGTGATCAAAATTAGTTCGGTGCCCTGCTGAAATAATGAAGCATTATTGGCATGTTTAAAAACAAAACGTGTTTAAAGCTCTCACTAGGGTCTCCTCGATATCCCGCAGCTCCGCCCATACTCCCCCTCCGCTATTCATAACAAGGACAGAGTCCCCCTTGTCCTCACCTTCCACCCCATCAGCCGTCACATACAGCATATAATCCTCTGACATTTTCCCCACCTCCAACGGGATCCCACTACTGGCCACATCTTCCCATCTCCACCCCTTTCTGCTTTCCGCAGAGACCGTTCCCTCCACAACTCACTGGTCAACTCGTCCCTTCCCACCCAAACCACCTTCCCTCGGGTACTTTACCCTGCAACCGCAGGAAATGCTACACCTGTCCCTTTACCTCCCCCCTCGATTCCATCCAAGGACCAAAACAGTCTTTCCAGGTGAGGCAGAGGTACACTTGAACTTCCTCCAACCTCATCTACTGTATCCGCTGTTCCAGGTATCAACTTCTCTCAGGTTCCAGACCTCCTTGTGCTTAAGGTGACGGTTTGGCATATTTAAAAGTGTGTGTTATCAAATTCATAATCACAATCATACTTTATTAGCCAAGTATGTTTTGCAGCATACGAGGAATTTGATTTGCTACACAGCCATACAAATAAAAAGCAACAGAACACACAAAATACATTTTAACATAAACATCCACCACAGTGACTCCTCCACATTCCTCACTGTGGTGGCATTCCTCACTTCCCTTTGTTCTCCCGCGGTCGTGGGCCTCGAGCCTTCCGTTGTCGGGGCGATCTTGACTCACTTAGCCAGCGGTCGAGCCCTCCGCATCGGGACGATCAAGCTCCCGCATCTGGGGGGATCTCAGCTCCCCCGCGCCGGGCAATCGGACCCCGGGTCAGGGCTAGTCTAACCTCCTGCGACTCTGGAGCTTCCCGACATAAGTCTCTACCTGAGACTGCGAGCTCCTCGATGATGAAATTGCATTCCACTACAAAATTCAGTGGGTCAGGTAGTGTCTGGGTGGGGAAATGGACGGACCACATTTTGGGCTGGGATCCTTCCTCAGACTGACTGTAATAGGGGGGGAAAGCTGGAAAAGAGGTGTGGGGGGGACAAAGTCTGGCAAGTGATAGATGGAGGAACATGGAACTGCAAATTTGATTTATAAGGAAGACAATGTTCATCTGTTTATGTTTATAATGTTTACAATGTTTATAAGTCACTGGTGCAGAATTAGGCCATTACGCCCATTGTGTCATATAACATATGATGAGCATTTGAAGGCACTGGGCCTGTACTCGCTAGAGTTTAGAAGAATGAGGAAGGACCTCATTGAAACGTACTGAATAGTGAAAGGCCTGGATAGAGTGGACGTGGAGAGGATGTTTCCGCTAGTGGGAGAGTCTAACAATATAACCATATAACCATATAACAATTTACAGCACGGAAACAGGCCATCTCGACCCTTCTAGTCCGTGCCGAACACATAATCTCCCCTAGTCCCATATACCTGCGCTCAGACCATAACCCTCCAAGTCTAGGGCCATAGCCTCAGAATAAAAGGACGTACCTTTAGGAAGACGAGTCGGAATTTCTTTAGTCAGAGGGTGGTGATTATGTGGAATTCTTTGCCATAGACGGCTGTGGAGGACAAGTCAATGGATATTTTTAAGGTGCAGATTGACAGATTCTTGATTAGTACGGGTGTCACAGGTTATGGGGAGAAGGCAGGAGAATGGGATTGAGAGGGGAAGATAGATGGCGGAGTCGACTTGATGGGCCGAATGGTCTAATTCTGCTCCTTGAACTTATGAACTGCTCAAGGATGAAAAGAATATGTCTGTGTTGAATAGATTTGAGCTGGAAAGTACGATGTGGATGGAAGAGAGAGTGGAGAGGGATGGCCATTGTTCTGCACAATTCCTGGTGATGGATCTTTTCTCTTGTTGTCTCTGACCAAATAACCCTCCTGCGTGGTCGAATGGTCCGTTGTATAGTTCGGAACAGGTGTGGTGAAAAAGAAGTTCGGAAACATATTAATTAGACCGCTACATCGACTCATAGCCTGTAGTAATTAGAGGCATGTCTTACAGCATGGAAACAAAGCCTTAGGCCCAACTTGCCAACACCGACCAACATTTCCCATCTGTACATAGGGTTGCCAACTGTTCCGTATTAGCCAGGACATCCCGTATATTGGGCTAAATTAGTTTGTCCCATCCGGGACTGCCCTTGTCCCGTATTTGACTGCTACTACTCGGGTCGAGGGGACTGTCGGGTCAGAGCGCTGCATCCGGCCCTGCCTCACCCGTCCCGAAGTAGTGCAGCCCATGGAGTGCAGCAGCAGCGCCTCGCCCCTGACCCCGTCGGTCGGCAGCCCGGCCAGCTGTCCGACCTTCGGACCTTCGCTTACCGCCGATACCACCACCCCTCCTTCTCATGGCCGATCATCATGTGATCCCTCAGCAGCGACTCCTCAGCTGGCCCACCGGCTGGGCTTTGTGTGCAGTCCAGCACCCGGGCCAACTCATCATTCACCCAGCCACGGCCGAGTCGGTCAATGGATTGCTGTCGGGAATTTGTCCCGTATTTTGACCTTTTGTCCCTTATTTGGGAGTGAGAAAGTTGGCAACCCTATCTGCACTAGTAGTCCCACCTGCCTGTGTTTGGCCCATATCCCTCTACACCTGGCCTATCCTACCAATTCTAGGGAGCCAAGCAATGATTTGATTGCTGTCTTAATCTTAGAGAAATGTCTGGTGTTTTTGAGACCTTGAAGCTTGAATGTTTGTAGCCTTGATGATTAAATTAGAGATCGACTTGGAATTGGCTCAGGCCCAGGTTACAACTATTACCCAAAATAATGACTGTCTGCCTGCATTTGTTCTGGAAGTGCTCTTGGTAATTGTATTTCTCTAAATTACATAGCCATGTGTGCTAATCATTTTTATAGTGGAGTCTCAAATTATCATTAGTTTAGTGGTTTTGGGGGTTTAGGAACTGTTTGGTCATTAAAGTGTAATCTCTTTAAATTATGTTCAGTAGCATTTGGGCGACTCATCATTTTAGGATGAATGAATTGACTGTGCAGCCAGTTCAGCGTTACATATTACATGCCCTTTGGCACATTTAAGGCCCGGTTTGAAACTCTTTTCCACTGAGCATCCGTAACTTCTATTCTCAATGGAACAGTCTGAAGAAGGGGTCCAACCAGAAGGTCACCCATCCTTTTTCTCCAGAGACGTTGCCTGACCCACTGAGTTGCTCCAGCACTTTGTGTCTATCTTCCATGTAAACCATCATCTGTACTTCTTTGTTTCTTCAAACCAGAGCATAATCATTCGAGTGTCTGATTTAAAAACATTTAAATCCCAAAATTGCTTATTTGCAACCTCGCCAACAGTCTGTCTGTCCCAAGGGAGGAGGGGGAGGGGGGGATTTAATACTAACCTGAGGGGTAACTTTTTCAAACAAAGGGTGGTGGGTGTATGGAACAAGCTGCCGGAGAAGGTAGTTGAGGCTGGTACTATTGCAATGTTTAAGAAACATTGAGATGGGTACATGGATAGGACAGGTTTAGAGGGATATGGGCCAAACACAGGCAGGTGGGACTGCTGAGTTACTCCAGAATGGACATGTTGGCCGGTGTGGGCAAGTTAGGCTGAAGGGCCTGTTTCCACGCGGTGTGACTGACTATATAGCGACAGTAACCTCCACATAGGTCATGGAAATAAATTCTATATACAGGTCTTCCCCAGATTCAGCAGAGGCCCCATATGGCAGAGGTTGCCTGCATCAGCGCGGCACCATTAACTCCATCCCGCCATACTTGTTCATTCTTCTGTACAGGCTGTACGGCAGTCGGCTGTTTGTAATCTGGCGAGCTCAGACAAACCTCTTCCTTCAACACTCTTATGTCCCCTTCTGCATTAAGCAAACTTCCATTCTAGTCCCCAAGAAGAGTAACGTAAGTCACCAGGAGGGCACGGTGGCACAGCGGTAGAGTTGCTGCCTCACAGCGACAGAGACCTGGGTTCCATCCTGACTACGGGTGCTGTCTATACGGAGATTAGTTAGGACCACTCTTCCTGACATTCTTGAAGCCTCGACACAGGAGAAACCAGCCTGCCGATGATTTGTCTGCACTGGGCCTGTACCCTCTGGAGTTTAGAAGAATGAGGGGGGACCTCTAAAATAGTGAAAAACTTGGATGGAGTGGATGTGGCGAGAATGGTTCCATTAGTGGGAGAGTCTAGGACTAGAGGTCATAGCCTTAGAATTAAGGGATGTTCTTTTAGGAAGGAGATGAGGAGACATTTATTTAAGGGCCTGTCCCACTCTACGAGGTAATTCAAAAGATCTCCTGAGTTTCCCCTGATTCGAACTCGGAGAATTACAGTAATAGCCGCTCGTAGGTACTCGGGGCTCTCGTGGACATTTTTCAACATTTTTCAACAAAGCTTACCGCGTTTCCCGAGTACCTGCCGTTAGCGTTACGAGCCGCTAAGTGACGTCCCCGAGCTCCGACGTACCCGCTACGTACAATCTACGTGCTTACCACGAGTTTGATTTTTTTTTAAACTCAGGAGAGCTCTTGAATTACCTCGTACAGTGGGACAGGCCCTTTAGTCAAAGGGTAGTGACTCTGTTGAGGCCAAGTCAGTGGATATTTTTAAGGCAGACATCGATAGATTCTTGATTAGTACAGGTGTCAGAGATTATGGGGAGAAGGCAGGAATATGGGGTTAGGAGGGAGAGATAGATCAGCCATGATTGAATGGCGGAGTAGACTTGATGGGCTGAATGGCCTAATTCTACTCCTATCTTATGATACCACCTCTCGCACTGCAGTCAGCTCTGAATTATGTTGACATTAAGAACATCAGGATGCTTGTTATTGACTAAAGCTAAGCCTTCAACACCATGATACCAACTCAGCTCATCCCTCAACATCTGTAACTTGGCCTTGGGGCCTCCACCTGCAAATACTTCTGGACTTCCTGACAGACAGACCTTGGTTGGAATGTGTAGAAAGGAACTGTGGATGCTGGATTATACCGGAGATGGACAGTACTGGAGTAACTGAGCGGGTCAGGCAGCGTCTCTGGGTGACGATTTGGGTCGGAACCCTTTGTCACTCTGAAGGTGGAAGGGTGGATGGAGCCCATATTGGCCCTCTTCCCCAACCAACAATGGGCCATTATGGACTCCACTCTTCCTTGGTCATCGGATGCTGGCCCTGATTTGTTCTGGCCTTTTTCCTACACTCTGTCCCTTGCTCTACTCTCTGTGTGATATGACTGGCCAAGTGCCATAGACATATGAGCACTATGTTTAAATTAGCCAATGATTCCACTGTCCACCATGGCCCTGATCAACAACAGGGAGATAAAATGGATAGGTAAGAGAATGAGAACCACCCAGTTTAGTTTAGTTTAGTATCACGTGTACCGAGGTACAGCGAAAAGCCTTTGTTGCATGCTAGCCAGTCAGCGGAAAATGATTACAATCGAGCCATTCACAGTGCACAGACACATGATAAGGTTTAGTACAAGGTAAAGCCAGCAAAGTCTGATCAAGGGTCACCAATGAGGTAGATAGTAGATCAGCACTGCTCTCTGGTTGTGGTAGGATGATTCAGTTGCCTGATAACAGCTAGGAAGAAACTGTCCCTGAATCTGGAGGTGTGCGTTTTTGCCTGATGGGAGAGGGGAGAAGAGGGAGTGGCCAGAGTGCGACTCGTCCTTGATTATGCTGCTGGCCTTGCCGAGGCAGCATGAGGTATAAATGGAGTTGATGGAAGGGAGGTTGGTTTGTGTGATGGTGTGGGCTGCGTCCACAATTCGCTGCAATTTCTTGTGGTTTTGGATGGAGCTGTTCCCAAACCATGCTGTGGTGCATGCCGATAAAATGCTTTCCATGGTGCATCTGTAGAAGTTGGTGAGAGTTGTTGGGGACATGCTGAACTTCCTAAGCCTTGTGAGGAAGTAGATGCGTTGGTGTGCTTTCTTGGTCGTTGCTTCAGCATGAGTGGTCCAGGAGTAACCCTTAACAGCAGCAAGATGAAAGAGTTAGTTGTCCACCCTCTGAAGCTGTGGTGTGGTGAACACAGCCCAGTTAATCTGTGCGGTGTGTGGCCTGAGGCAGTTTGGATGGCGTTGCCAATGGAACGAGCTGCCAGAGGAGGTAGTTGAGGCAGGCACTGCAACAACATGTAAAGGACATTTGGACAGGTACATGGATAGGATAGCATTAGAGGGACATGGAATTGATCGATTGTAATCATGTGTGGTCTTTCCGCTGACTTTTCCCTGTACCTCGGTACACGTGACAATAAACTAAACTGGAAGTGAAAGCGCAGGCAGGTGGGCCCCGCGTAGATGGGGCATCTTGGTGGGCGTGGGCAAGGTGGCCTTGAGGGCCGTTTCCATGCTGTATGACCCTGTGATTCTTTGACGTCAATGACACCACTGCCACCTTTTATTGGGTTCCAACTTGCTTTGCACCTGACCTAGATATATATTTACCAAAAATAAGTTTTGAGTTTACCATGTATACAAAGCCTCTGGCAGTATTCTGTGGCACCTATGCTTTAGCTTGGGCGTCTTTACTGAAGAACACTCTAATATTTATACCTTTTTATTGTGTTGTAGCTGTAAACCAAGAATAAGCATACAGTATCAACAAGACAACGCCCTCGTAGCATTGAAGGGGCATTGTGAAAGGCACTGGTTAGGAATTAGCTGAAGTATTAAATACAGTACATGACAGATAAATGGAAAGTATTTAATGGTTCTGTATAGCCTTACATGCCGAACCAACCCATGATCTGTTGAGTTTTTTTAGTTTAGAGATACAGTGCGGAAACAGGCCCTTCGGACCACCGCGTCCAAGCTGACCAGCGATCCCCGCTCACCTACGCTATCCAACACACAGTGAGGACAATTTACATTTATACCAAGCCAATTCATCTACTAATCTGTGTACGCCTTTGGAGGTTGTGAGGAAACTGAAGATCTCGGAGAAAACCCACGCAGGTCTCGGGGGGAACGTACAAACTCTGTACAGACAGCGCCCGTAATCGGGATCGAACCAGGATCTCTGGCGCTGCAAGCACTGTAAGGCAGTAACTGTACCGCTGTGCCATCGTGCCGCCCTAAGAGGTTGTAAGATGTTTCTGCTGTACACCAATTAACATTTTTAATGTCCTACAAAAGTGTAGTGGACCTTATATACCCAGTGTGCAAACAGGAAAGTTGGCCTAACGCCCACACTGGCCAACGTCCCATCTACACTAGTCCCACCTACCTGCATTTGGTACCAAATCCCTCCAAACTTATCCTATCCATGTACCTGTCTAAATGTTTCTTACACATTCTGATTGTACCTGCCTCAACTATCTTCACATTACGTACACCTACCACCCTTTGCGTGAGAAAAATACCCCTTTCCCCCCCCCCCTCACATTAAACCTATGCCCTCTGCTCATCGATTCCCCTATTTTGGGCACCTCTATAAGATCACCTCTCATCCTCCTGCGCTCCATGGGATAGAGTCCTGGCCACTCCTAGGGTCACAGGCCATCGGTCCGCCAAGGCCTACTTGATCTCACGGTCACTAACCATTTCAACTCCCCTTCCCATTCCCACACTGACCTTTATGTCCTGGGCCTCCTGCATTGCCAGAGAGAGGCCACACACACACACACACACTGGAGGTACAGTACCTCGTATTCCTCTTGGTTAGCTTACAACCCAACAGAATGAAGATTGAATTTTCCAATTTTAGGTAACCTCTCTCTCCCTGTGTTACGATCTCTTTGTGACCATGTAGGTTTACTCTGGCTTCCACCCACACTCAAGGCATACAGGTTTGTAGGCTTTGTTAAAAAATGTAAAATTGTCGCTAGTGTGTAGGATTATGCTGGTGTACGGGTTGGTCGGGGCTGACGGTGGGCTGAAGGGCCTGTTTCCATGCTGTATCTCCAGACTTTCAAAACAACCCCCCTCTCCCCCCACCACAGACTTTCTTCCCTATTGCCCCGCCCTCCTCCCATCAGCTTTACAATCAGCAACTTTTTTAATCTGTCACATTTTCCTTCCTTATCTTTGGCCTTTGTTCCAACCAGCTACCTATCCAAACTCCTCCACCACCAGCTATCCTCCAGCTATCCTGCCTCGCCCTTTTTCCAAATCTCTCCTTTCCCCCTCCCCCTCCCTCCTTACAATCAGTCTGAAGAAGGGGCTCGACCCAAAACATCACCTATCTATAGACACACAAAGCTGGAGTAACTCAGCGGGTCAGGCAGCATCTCTGGAGAGAAGGAGCAGGTAACGTTTTGGGTCAGGTCCCTTCAGTCTGAAGAAGGGTCTCGACCTGAAACGTCACATGTTCCTTCTCTCCAGAGATGCTGCCTGACCCGCTGAGTTGCTCCAGATTTTTGTGTCTATCTTTGGTTTAGAGCAGCATCAGCTGTTCCTTCCTAAACATCACCTATCCATGTTCTCCACAGATGCTGCCTGACCCGCTGAGTTACTCTAGCACTCTGTGAAACGTCACCTATCCATATTCTCCACAAATGCTGCCTGACCCGCTGAGTTACTCCAGCACTCTGTGAAACGTCACCTATCCATGTTCTCCACAAATGCTGCCTGACCCGCTGAGTTACTCTAGCACTCTGTGAAACGTCACCTATCCATATTCTCCACAAATGCTGCCTGACCCGCTGAGTTACTCCAGCACTCTGTGAAACGTCACCTATCCATGTTCTCCACAGATGCTGCCTGACCCGCTGAGTTACTCCAGCACTCTGTGAAACGTCACCTATCCATGTTCTCCACAGAGGCTGCCTGACCCGCTGAGTTACTCCAGCACTCTGTGAAATGTCACCTATCCATGTTCTCCACAGATGCTGCCTGACCCGCTGAGTTACGCCAACACTTTATGTCCATTTTAAATATAAAAATAATATTTTTCCCTCTTGCTTTCTCTTCACCCCCTCCCTGGTAGCTTTTAGCTTCCTTGCTTGTGAATGGTTCTGTGTGAGCTGGAACCTAGATAGTTCCTATCCATTGTTGCCATGGATTTCAATTGCATCAGCATATCCCTTGGATCAGTTGTACAAAAGTGGAATTTGCATTCAAATACATAGGATTCAGAAATACAGTACATGTGCATATAACTGAATAAGGTCATTAGGAATAGGAGTAAAATTAGGCCATTCGGCCCATTAAGTCTACTTTGCCATTCAATCATAGCTGATCTATCTCTCCCTCCTAACCCCATTCTCCTGCCTTCTCCCCATAACCCCTTAATCAAGAATCTATCTATCTCTGCCTTGAAAATATCCATTGACTTGGCCTCCACAGCTGTCTGTGGCAAAGAATTCCACAGATTCACCACCGTCTGACTAAAGTTAACCTGGAATGGAATCGTGGTACAACAGGTAATCTGATGGGGGTGGGAGATTGCAACCTTCACGTGGTCCGCCCTGTTTAGACGAATACAATCAACCCAGCGTGCACAATCAAATAAGATCAAATAGAACAAGTAGTCCTACAACTTTAGGCTGTGCACACCATACGCAAGAAGAAGACGTTAATCTGATCAAGCAAACATTAAATGCTTTTACAGGAGTCTAGTAGCGTTTCAGTGTTGGCCCTTCGGCCCACCAAGTCCATGCAGAACATCGATCACCTGTTCACACTAGTTTCTCCCTAGACACTAGGGACAATTTACAGCAGCCATGTCTTTTTGCAATGTGGAAGGAAACCCAGGCGGTTATGGGGATGACGTGCAAACTCCACGTACACACACAGCGCCTGACGTCAGCATCGAACCTGGTGCTGTGAGGCCGCAGCTCTATCAGCTGTGCCACTGTGCTGCCTGTAAGAATTGTGCTAGGTAGGAATGGTTTAGAGGGACATGAGCTAAACATGGGTAGATGGGCCCATCTTGGTCAGCATGGCCTATTTGCGTGCCATATGATTCTGAGGCTCATTCTACGATACTGCAAGCACTACATAATTGAACCTTGAATTGACATCTAACCTGCTGTAAGGGATATTATTTTGCACTTTGACCAGTTTCTAACTATTTGCTAGTTCCTCCTTGTGTTCTTTGGCCTTGCCTTGTTCTTCTCCTGCCCCTTGGAGTTGCTTGCTTTCTCCTTAAGTGGAACCTCGTTTGTCACCACCATCTCGGTTACTTGTTCATCGCGGAGTGTCGGGGATGAATGGGTTTTCCACTCAGACGTGCCCGGCATGTTGAGATGTCTCACCACGATCTTTGGCCTGGTTTTCTGTGGTTGGGGGAGATACATTGACCAGGGCAGTGCGGGCAGATTGAAGCGATTGGCGTAGGGTTGGTATGGAGAGGCGAACGGCGTCCCGTTGATGGCGGGCAGCGCTGCTTGCGCAAACTTGTACAACTTCGCACCTTCCGGTCTAAAACGTTGCCTCTGCTGCTTGGCATGAGGGGCGACGTCAACGTAGGAAGGGTTGACGCCGGTGATGGTGGCGATCTGATGGGCGTTGGCCAGATCAGCAGAAGCTCTTTCGGGCAAGACGGGGTTATAAAGTGCGGTCCAGGGCACGCCGTTCACGAACCTGTGAAGAATGGCCAGCCATGTGCCGTTACTGATGGGATTAATGGTCACTCTGGGCCACAGCGCTGCCAATGTGTGGAGAGCCTCAGTGTTCCAGCCCGATTCGTAATGGCGGTCGTCGATATGGTAGAGCGCGGAAAAGTAGATGTCTAACCTCGTGCTCGGGTAGTTCAGTAAGAAATCGTGCATTTTGTCGATGCAGCCATGAGCTCGCTCATTGCACGGGGTGTAATTGGAATATAGGGTAATGTACGCAATGTCTTCATAGGAGTACATGAGTGCATCCAGGTAGCCCTCCATATCGAAGAACATTGTCTCTGGATGTAGCTGGTACAAAGCACAGTTGGATACTTGTCCCTTCTGCACCAACGTGCCTGATGATAACTTCAGCTCATAAAAAACTAGATGATTCCCGCGCTGTGGCTGAGCGTAGGGAAAGCCGAAGGTTTCATAAAATTCCATGTAGGATACACGGGCCTCATCTCCGGTTTTGATGTGATACGGGCACTTGGGACAACTTTCAGTGAAGTGCAGCCAGTAATACGGCTTCACCAGTGTGCCTTGTGGAGCAGTATACTCCTCATATGTCAAAGCCATACTGGCTACATCATCTCCTCGCTTCCATGAGGAAGGAGCATCTATGCAGCATTCTAGACCTCATGATCATCACTCAAACCTCCGTGCAATAAGGCAGATGGAAGGGATATCTGAAATGCAAAAGACAAAATGGTGGGACTGCCGAATAGATCAATCAACCTCTGAAAGGAGAAAGTTTTTAGTTGCGAGATACAGCACAGAAACGGGCCGTTCAACCCACTGGGTCCGCGCCCACCAGAGGTTCCTGTACACTAGCGCTATCCTACATACTAGGGTCAATTTACAATCTTTACCAAAGCCAATTAACCTACAAACCGGCACATCTTTGGAGTGCGGGAGGAAACCGGAGCACCCGGAGAAAACCCACGCAGTCATGGGGAGAACGTACAAAGTCCGTACTGACAGCGCCTGTAGTCAGGGTTAAATCCGGGTCTCTGGCGCTGTGAGGCAGCAACTCTACTGCTGCGCCACTGCACTGCCCCTCTGTAACTCAAAAAGCAGAAAGTACTAAGTTGCTGAGTCTATTGTAGATAGGTATCTTGCCCAACTATGTAATTGCTCACCTGATCTCAACAATCTCTACTTGCTGGGCAATATCTACATAACTAGTAGCACAGTCTATGGTTTTAGTATAGTTTTGTTTGCAAATATTGTAATATTTGAGGATGATGGTCTACACAGACAGCCTCCGTTGTCGGGATCGAACCCGGGTCTCTGGTACTGAAAGGCAGCAACTCTACCGCTGTGCCACGGTGCTGCCCTTGTGCCATCAATGCAACTTAAATATGCCATCTTGATTTGGGCAAATGAATGGCGGTGAGGGGGGTCAGCATGAATGTGTTTGTCCAAAGGGCCCATTTCTGTGTTCTCGCTGCCAAAAACAGCAATTTCCTTGATCATTACAGAATGAAGCATGATTAGAAGTGATCGTGGGAGCCGAGGGAAGATTTTTTTTGTAAGACACAATAAAAGAGTAGTGATGAGTGAGGTTGCAAGAAATTGTAGAGAATTGTGGCCACAGCCCAGACCATCGCACAAACCAGCCTCCCTTCCATTGACTCCATTTATACCTCACGCTGCCAAGGATGAGTCGCACCCTGGTCATTCCCTCTTCTCCCCTCTCCCATCGGGCAAAAGGTATAAAAGTGTGAAAACGCACACCTCCAGATTCAGGGACAGTTTCATCCCACCTGTTATCAGGCAACTAAATCCACCTATCAACAACTAAAGAGCGGTATTGAATTGCTATCTACCTCATCGGGGACACTCGGCCACTGCCCAGTCCATCATCGGCTCTGACCTCCTCACCATCGAAGGGATCTATCGCAGTCGTTGCCTCATAAACGCTGCCAACATCATCAAAGACCCACACCATCCTGGCCACACACTCATCTCACCATTGCCATCGGGAAGAAGGTACAGGAGCCTGAAAACTGTAAAGTCCAGGTTCAGGAACAGCTACTTCCCTACAGCCATCAGGCTATTAAACACAACAACAAATATGCTCTGAACTACAGCAGTCTATTATTATTATTATTGCACTATATTTGTTATTTATTGAGTATGTGTGCACGTGTGTATATATACACACTGAACTTTTTTTTCTCCTGTTATGTATTACGTTTGCATATTCTGTTGTGCTGCAGCATGTAATAATTTCATTGTCCTATCTGGGACACATGACAATAAAACTCTCTTGACTCTTTGATCAGACTTTACTGGCTTTACCTTGCACTAAATTCCCTTATCATGTAATTGTGGATGGCTCGATTGTAATCATGTATTGTCTTTCTGCTGACTGGTTAGCACGCAACAAAAGCTTTTCACTATACTTCGGTACACGTGACAATAAACTAAACTGAACTGAGGTCTCCAGAAGCTGACAGCCTGGCATTGGCTTTGAATTGTAACCTCGTGCTTTTGATGTTTGAAGGGCAAACTCTCACAACCTACATGTGCTGTGCAGAAGGATGAGAAAAAATCAATACGTGGACTTTTAATGCATTTTTGCCAACATTATCGTGCAAAATATGAAGCAAATTGGTCCAATAGAAATGCCAATATTCAGCATAAGTTCCTCCACAACTTGTATTCACCATTTTCACCGTCCAATAATCATGTCAATAATAAGATCATAAGTTCTAGGAGCAGAATTAGGTCATTCGGCCCATCATGTCTACCCCGCCCTTCAATCATGGCTGATCTATCTCTCCCTCCTAACCCCATTCCCCTGCCTTCTCCCCGTAACCCCCGACATAAGGACCTGATCTACAGGGAGAGGTTGATCAGGCTGGGACTCTATTCCTTGCAACGCAGGAGGATGAGGGGTGATCTTATACAAAATCATGAGAGGAATAGATCAGGTAGACGCACTGAGTCTCTTGCCCAGAGTTGGGAACATTGAGAACCAGAGGACATCGGTTTTACGGTGAAGTGGAAAAGGTTTAACAGGAATCGAAGGGGAAACATTCCCTCTCAGCCCCATTCTCCTGCCTTCTCCCCCTTATCCTCTAACGCCCGTACTAATCAAGAATCTGTCACTCTCCAGGAAACTAAACAAAACAATGTTTTAGAGATGCAGCACGGCAACACAGAGTCCACGCTGTCCTTCGATCACCTGTTCTCACCAGTCTTGTTTTTCCACTTTCTCACCCTCTCTCCACACACATGGGGTAATTTACAGGCCAATTAACCTACAAAACCCACATGTCCTTGGAATGTGGGGGTAAACCATAGCACCCGGGGAAAACCCACACTAACAACAGTTTTAAGTGCATTGAGATCTATTTATAGACAATAGACAATAGGTGCAGGAGTAGGCCATTCAGCCCTTCAAACCAGCACTGCCATTCAATGTGATCGTGGCTGATCATCCCCAATCAGTACCCCCGTTCCTGCCTTCTCCCCATATCCCCTGACTCTGCTATTTTTAAGAGCCCTATCTAGCTCTCTCTTGAAAGCATCCAGAGAACCTGCCTTCACCGCCCTCTGAGGCAGAGAATTCCACAGACTCACAAATCTCTGTGAGAAAAAGTGTTTCCTCGTCTCCGTTCTATATGGCTTACCCCTTATTCTTAAACTGTGGCCCCTGGTTCTGAACTCCCCCAACATCGGGAACATGTTTCCTGCCTCTAGCGTGTCGAAACCCTTAACAATCTTATATGTTTCAATTAAAACCCTCTCATCCTTCCAAACTCCTGAGTGTACAAGCCCAGCTGCTCCATTCTCTCAGCTATTTGAATGCTGCAAATGGTGTACAAACACTTGATGAAAGTGAAAGTTCTGAGTACATACTCGAGCACATTGCGTATATTTACCTGTTATGTGGAGACCCAGCTAAGCTTCAGTGATCTGCTTCTTGGAATTCTCTCTGAATTCATTTGAAATATTTTTTTTAAATTCCACTTTGAAACTAGAACAGACAAGTTCTTCCCCAACTCTAGGTCTTGGCCGTCTGAGTTGTTGTTTCATTGCTAAGGTGAGGCATGGTTGGGTTTGGAAGTGAAATGAATGCAGTTGGTTGCATGGTAATGAAGTTGTGTTTGGATACAGTTCCTTTGTGTGCAGCCTGTGTTTACAAAGGACTTGGCAGGTCATTTCACTGCATTCAAGTACTGCCAAAAGATCAGAGAGCTATAATTGCATAATCTTCATACTAAAATGGTGAATCAATTGCTGCATTGATTTCAAACAAAGGATAGCCACAAAATGCTGGAATAACTTAGCGGGACTGGCAGCATCTTTGAAGAGAAAGAATAGGTGGCCCTTCGGGTCGAGACCCTTCTTCAGACTGGTTAGGGATAAGGGAAACGAGAGATATTTAAGAATAAGGGGTTGGCCATTTAGAGCAGAGACGAGGAAACATTTTTTCACACAGAGAATTGTGAATCTGTGGAATTCTCTGCCTCAGAAAGCAGTGGAGGCCAATTCTCTGGATGCTTTCAAGAGAGAGTTAGATAGAGCTCTTAAAGATAATGGAATCAGGGGATATGGGGAGAAGGCAGGAACGGGGTACTGATTGAGGATGATCAGCCATGATCATATTGAATGGCGATGCTGGCTCGAAGGGCTGAATGGCCTACTCCTGCACCTATTGTCTATTGTCTATATAGACTGATATAGATTGATTTAAAACAATGTTAACAGTTATGCTTTTTAAAAACATTGCAGGCACCCAGTTTGAAAAGATCTGAAGGATTGTGTGATCACAGTTGTCACTTCAAAATACAACATTTTAATTGCTCCATTTCCTCACCTTGGTTTTAAGAATATGGAAGACCATTCTGCTGCGGAACATAGATGGGCAGAATCTGGTAGTCACACCCCTCAAACAAGAGGAGGGATATCACCTCAGGGGGGCACAAGAGTGTTAATGGTGCATTAGAGTAATCTAGTGTGGAAACAGGCCCTTCGGCCGCACCTTTGCTTGTCGCACCTGCCTGCATTTGGCCCATTGCCCTCTACACCTGTCCTATCCATGTACCTGTTTAAATTATTCTTAAACATTATGATAGCACCAGCCTCAACTACCTCTTCTGGCAGCTTGTTCAATACGCCTGAGTGTGGGAGGGAGGTGTGTGTGTGTGTGTGCGTGTGTGTGTGCGTGCGTGTGCGTGTGTGTGTGTGTGTGTGTGTGTGTGTGTGTGTGTGTGTGTGTGTGTGTGTGTGTGTGTGTGTGTGTGTGTGTGTGTGTGTGTGTGTGTGTGTGTGTGTGTGTGTGTGCGCGCGCGCGCGCGCGCGCGCGTGTGTGTGTGTGCCTGTCCTGCTGAGTTACTCCAGCATTTTATTTCTATCTTCAGCTTTGTTGCTTCCCGATCCCTTCCGCTACCAACAACCAGTTCGGCCACAAACCCTGGTCTCTCTCTCCTACATGTTGCCTGACCCACTGAGTTCCTCACACAGTGAGGAAAACTCACACACAATGCTGGTGAAGTGATACTATTTAAATTTGCAAGGCCTACATGGCTGCCATCTTGATGTGGGCAAATGGGTTTGGGGCAGATGGGCAAAAGGGTCAGTATGAACGTGATGGGCTGAAGGGCCTATTTTTGTGTTCTCGCTGCCGCATACCAAAGCCATCATTTCCTTCATTTAAATTTTTTTTTTAAACTCCATTGCTGCTTTGGCTTCCTCTTTTCAACTCCCAAGTAGACTTTTCATTTCAGACGCAATGATCTCCCATGGCAACACACGTCAATTATGTTAAAAACGCTGTGGTTGCATTGAATGAAGATGTCAGCACTTGGCACCAGAACGTTGAGAAAGTGAGACTAACTGTACTTGTATGACTTTAAATTTGAAAGCCATCTCCTGTTGCTTCATACGATGCTGTGTAAAGCCCCTGTCCCACTTAGGAGACCTAAACAGCAACCTCTGGTGACCTTGCCCCCCGCCCAAAAAAAAATCAAGGTCGAGGTGACCTGCAACCTCCTACCACCTCCCACGCACATGTTGAAAACCTTCCTCGACTATGAAGAAAACTAGACCTGCAATTCTATCTTTGGTGTGAACCAGCATCTGCAGTTCCTTCATACACATTAGTTTAGTTTTAAAATCAAAGATAGACACAGAATGCTGGAGTAACTCAGCGGGACAGGCAGAATCTCTGGAGAGAAGGAATGGGCAACTTTTCGGTTAGTTTGGTTTTAGTTTGGGTTGTGACACAGCATGGGTTCACTCCACCAAGCTCATGCCAACCATCCATCACCGATTCACATGAGTTCTGTTCTCCTGCTCTCATCCATTCGGGGGCAATTTAGATCCCAATTAATCTGCAAATATGCACATCGTTGGGATGTGGGAGGAAACCGGAGCATCCAAGGGAAACCCACACGGTCACGGGAAGAATGTGCAAACTCCACACAGACAGCACCCTAGGTCTGGATTGAATGGCGGCATAGACTTGATGGGCCGAATGGCCTAATTCCGCTCTTACAACTTATGAACTTATGAAATGAATATTGTTACCTCTTCATTTATAAATTGGTTCAGAGGGAACCCATTTGGTTCTTAATATGTTGGTGTTGCTTATGTTGGGCCCCATTCTTGATTTGATTTTGCCCCTGTAGTTTAAAATCTGACTTGAAATCCTAATTTGATTTCTAATCTTGTTATCAAAAAATCAGGCATAGCTTTTACTTGAGAGGAAGGAAGGAGTTTTAAAGTAGATTTAAGAGGATTTTTTTTAAAATCGAGTAGTAAATATTTGGAATTCTTTAGCAGAGGAGGTGCTGGAGTTCATGTTTTGGGAACAGACCTAGGCCATTCGGCCCATCTAATCTACTCCGCCATTCAATCATGGCTGATCTATCTTTCCCTCAACCCCATTCTCATGCCTTGTCCCCATAACCTCTGACACCCGAACTAATCAAGAATCTATCTATCTCTGCCTAAAAATATCCATTGACGGCCTCCACAGCCACCTGTGGCAATGAATTCCACAGATTCACCACCCTCTCACGAAAGAAATTCCTCCTCATCTCCTTTCTAAACATGTGTCCTTTAATTCTGAGGCTGTGCCCTCTGGTCGTAGACTTTTCCACTTGTGGAAACATCCTCTCCGCATCTACTCTAGGCTTTAGAGATACAGCGCGAAAACAGGCCCTTCAACCCATCTAGTCTACTCTGCCATTGAATCATAGATGATCTATCTTTCCCTCTCAACCCCATTCTCCTGCATTCTCTCCATAACCCTTGACTGAGGAAGATGAACACTGTTCAAGGGATATTTGGACATTGAGGTAAAAAACAGAAGGATATGGACCAAATGTTGACACATGCATTTGTGTGGATTTGGGAGTGGAGACGGGTGGCAGAGAAAGTTTTCAAGGTGTTGTCAAATTAATTGGTGTAAATGGTGAGGAGTGGAGGGCAGAAAATAGAGACAGGTTGGGTAGAAATATAATGGGGCTGATTGTGGATGATCAGCCATGATCACAGTGAATGGCGGTGCTGGCTCGAGGGGCCGAATGGCCTACTCCCGCACCTATTGTCGATTGACTGGCTATTTTATGGATCTGTCTTCCAGAAAATGTTTGCACTACACACCATTTGAGCAGAGCAGCATTCACATGGAAGACGTGCAACACCTTTATAGACCAGGAAGAAAAGATATGGTATATTTCTTCACCAGTATTTCTATGATGAAGATGACTGGCTGACTGCTTGGCTTGCTTGTTAAATTATCATTCTTAACCACACCCTGGATATTTTTGTCTCTGCCTGTTTCAGTAACTTACTTTAAACTTTGGAGAGACTTCCCTTCAGCCCATCGACTCTGTGTTGAACCTGCAATCAACACCTTGTGTATTACCGCCATCCTACACACCAGGGACAATTTACAATGTTTACCAAAGCCAATTAACCGACAAACCTGCACGTATTTTGAGTGTGAGATGAAACCGGAGCACCCGGAGAAAACCCACGTGGTCACAGGTAGAACGTACAAACTCCATGCAAACCGCACCCATAGTCATGATCAAACCCAGGTCTCTGGCGCTGTGAGGCAGCAACTCTACCACTGCGCCACCTTGATGCCCTATAGAGTCTATACCATTTGACATTTTAATTGTGATCCACTAAACCGTGCCAAGAACAATGATTGTGTGCAGACCAGAGTCTTCAATCCTCTGCTCCTTTGAAAATGATGAGGTCTAGCATAACTATGCCAGAGAGACTTGTTTTGGCTTTGAAAGTGTATTTTTTTTTAAATGCAGAGTTTAACACGATTTCAATCCCAGTTGTCATGACTAAACCATTAGGAATTTCGTGCAAAAGCCAAAATACTGCTGGTAGTTACTTTTTTTCATTTGCCATCTGGTAAACAGACTTGCACAGATATAAAACCTCTTTCTCTGCCACCAGTGTTAACATGGAATAATGAATGGCCTAGATCATGGTTCTGGTGGTATATCTATGCATCATTTGGCACAGCCACAATATATAAGTGTGTGCATCATTTGAGGCCATTGCAAAAAAGGGCTGAAAGATCAGTTCAAAATTAGAGACACAAAATGCCTGTCCCACTGTTCCACTGTACGAGCTAATTCAAGAGTTCTCCCAAGTTTCCCCTGATTCGAACTCGGAGAATTACGGTAATAGCCGTTCGTAGGTACTCGGGGCTCTCGTGGACATTTTTCACAGTGCCGAAAAAACGTTACGAGTTTCCGCATTTCCCGAGTACCTGCCGTTAGCGTTACGAGCCGCTAAGAGACGTCCCGAGCTCCGACGTACCCGCTACGTACATTCTACATACTTACCACGAGTTTGATTTTTTTTTAAACTCGGGAGAGCTCTTGGGTAAACTCGTATAGTGGGACAGGCCCTTAACTCAGCAGGACAGGCAGCGTCTCTGGAGAGATGGAATAGATGATGTTTTTGGTCAGAACCCCTCTTCAGAAACAAAGTGCTGGAGTAACTCAGTCTGAAGAAGTGTTTCTACCCGAAACATCACCCATTCCTTCTCTCCAGAGATGCTGCCTGTCCCGCTGAGTTACTCCAGCATTGTGTGTCTATCTTCGATGGAAACCGGCATCTGCAGTTCCTCCTTGCTCGTCTTCTGAGTTTGTGCACAATTGCCATTTTTCCTCCATTTGAGACATGGTGCGGCACGGTGGCGCACGGTGGCGCAGCGGTGGAGCAGCTGGCCTTGCAGCAACAAAGACCCAGGTTCGATCTTGACTACGGGTGCTGTCTGTATGGAGTTGAGAACTCTGCCTACTTGAAGTTCATCAGCACCCTACCAAGTATTCTTGACCAAGCATTGTGACAAATTCTTGATTGGAACAGGTGTCGAGGGTTATGGGGAGAAGGCAGGAAAATGGGATGAGGAGGCAGAGATCAGCCATGATTGAATGGTGGAGTGGACTCGATGGGCCGAATGGCATAATTCTAGTCCTATAACCTATGAACTTGTGGACTTGTATCTCCAAAAATGGTCATCGTTTTGCTTGCTAACTTCAGCTGGATATTTTGCAGAAACCCGTTGCTGTTTAGTTAATTTTGTGTCCTGACCGGTTGCTTTGCAGCAAGTAAAGTTTGCAGTGCAATGTTTACTGGACGTCCCCATGGAAGGTTATGCAATGTTTTTAATCCCATGATGGCACCGCAAGGAACTGCAGGTGTTGGTTTGCAATAAGAGGACAAGTGCTGGAGTAAAACTCGGCAGGTCAGGCAGCATCTCTGGAGAACGTGGCTAGATGATGTGAAGGGGCTGTCCCACTGTACGAGGTAATTCAAGAGTTCTCCCGAGTTTCCCCTGATTTGATCTCGGAGAATTACAGTAATAGCCGTTCGTAGGTACTCGGGGCTCTAATGGACATTTTTCACAGAGCTGAAAAAAATTCACGAGTGACCACGTTTCCCGAGTACCTGCCATTAGCATCATGAGCCGTTACGAGACATCCCGAGCTCCGACGTACCCGCTACGTACATTCTACGTACTTACCACGAGTTTTTTTTTTTTTTAACTCGGGAGAGCTCTTGAATTAGCTCGTACAGTGGGACAGGCCCTTTATGGGTCGGGACTCTTCTTCAGATTGACTCGGGAGGGGGTGGAGAAAAGCTGGAAGAGGGGCAAGGCAAATCCTGACAAGTGATGGGTGGATACAGGTGAGGCGGGGGGGGGAAGGGGGGGGGGGGAGGGAGGGGTTGATAGGCAGATGGTTGGATAAGGGCCAGAGATGAAAAGGCAAAAGGTGTGAGGTGAAGATAGGTGCGAAGTGTGAAGCCAGAGGAAGGAATGTAGGTTCAAGCAGGGTGGGGAAAGGGGTGAAATGGGCACAAATCCAGATGGGGCCCAGGGAAGAGGGGGTGGAAGGTAACCAAGCTACTAAAATTGATAGTCCTTGCTTTCTCCCTCCTTCCCCTCCCCCTTCCCAGCTCTCCCACAAAGCCTACTGTCTCCGCCTCTTCCTTTCTTCCCCCCCCTCCCCCCCAACCCGACATCAGTTTGAAGAAGGGACTCGACCCAAAACGTCGCCTATTCCTCCAGCAGTAGATGCTGCCTCACCCGCTGAGTTTCTCCAGCATTTTTTGTCTACCTACTAAAAGTAGTAGGTTACTTACCTAAATTTGGAGAATTCAATGTGTAAGAAGGAACTGCAGATAGAAACATAGAAACATAGAAATTAGGTGCAGGAGTAGGCCATTCGGCCCTTCGAGCCTGCACCGCCATTCAATATGATCATGGCTGATCATCCAACTCAGTATCCCGTACCTGCCTTCTCTCCATACCCCCTGATCCCTTTAACCACAAGGGCCACATCTAACTCCCTCTTAAATATAGCCAATGAACTGGCCTCAACTACCCTCTGTGGCAGAGAGTTCCAGAGATTCACCACTCTCTGTGTGGAAAAAGTTTTTCTCACTTGCTGGTTTATACCGAAGATAGGTGCAAAATGCTGGAGTAACTCAGCGGGTCTGGTACCATCTTCATAGAGAAGGAATAGGTGACATTTCGGGACAGGACGTCTGAAGAAGGGTTCCGACCCAAAACTTCACCAATTCCTCTCTCCACAGATGCTGCCTGACCTCTTGAGTTACTCCAGCACTTTGCGTCTGTTTTTGGAGAACTCGGTGTTGGGTTGTAAGCTACCCAAGTGGAATACGAGGTGCCGTTCCTCCATTTTGGGGTGAGGAACTGTGGAATTTTGCGTCAATTCCCATTTTCTAATACATATGTGTGAACTTCATGCTCTGTATCTCAGGAGCATTTTGCTCATTACATTTTTCTTTTAAAACATAAGACTTGCTCAAAGTTGATTGCAGATTTTTGTGAGCTCTGGGGGATTTTGAAATGCCTGCGCACCAGATGCTCAATGCATTAGGCAGCGCATGCACAGGAAGTGCCTGGGCTAGTGGGGGCCTTTATGACGTTACACCGGGCATTGAGTGGTAATGGTCCACTGATGCCAAGGAAGGATATCTGGATTGGCATGGCTTAGAACATCAGAACAACCCTCTGCCACTGCCACTGATTTCTCAGGGACCACAAAGAGAAAATGCACTACAGTAACCCCACTGTGTGCTTTATATCTGTCTGTTACGGTGATCAGATTTGCCAAATATTGAATTGCATTTCAACAGTGGAGTCTTTAGGTTTATAGAGTTAAGTGTGAAACTGATAAAGCAGAAGAACTACACATGCTTTGACTGTAGACAACTCTCATTTGGTAAATGTCAAAAATATTCTGCAGCTTTTAAAGTATTTTTCCCCAACAAGGTAGGATGGTGCATCGGTAGAGTTGCTGCCTCACAGCGCTGGAGACCCGGGTTCAATCCTGACTATGGGTGCTGTCTGTACTGAGTTTGTACTTTCTCCCTGTGACCCGCGTGGGCTTTCTCCGGGTGCTCCGGTTTCCTCCCACACTCCAAAGACGTACAGGTTTGTAGGTTAATTGGCTTTGGTAAAAAGTCCCCAGTGTGTAGGATAGTGCGGGTGTACAGGTGAATGCTGGTCTGCGTGGACTCGGTGGGCCAAAGGGCCCGTTGCCACACTGTATCTCAAAACGAAAACACTTGAGATTTAATATTGTTTGCCTTTTATTTCTTGACAGATCTAAGTAGATTAAGACAACCCCTTATCCCCTGTATTGATCAAATGAAGGGGTGTAATTGACTTAGACTCTCCCCCACCTGCCCTTCACTTCTGGAGTAAGAGAATCAAACTCATAACTTTTGGAAACATCTTACTTTAGTTTAGTTTCTACAAGTGGGGTTTAATTCAATGCAGATTTAACTTTCTCCTGTGAAGCATTATCTTGTCCATCACTCGGGTTTCATCAACGTATTTCATTTCTTGAACTGTCAACAATTTCATGTTGACACCAAAGTTGGAGCTTGTGTGCATTGGCAATGTAGCTCTTTCATATAAGCAACACACCAGCCAGACCATGAAGGAACAGAGTGCTGGAGTAACTCAGCACGTCGAGCAGCATCTATGGAGAACATGGGTGGGTGATGTTTTGGTTCGGGACCCTTCTTAAGGACCAGACATCAACGAGTGCTGGACTCACCATGATGTAGAAACATAGAAAATAGATGCAGTAGTTGGCCATTCGGCCCTTCGAGCCAGCACCGTCTTTCAATATGATCTTGGCTGATCATCCAAAATCCATACCCCATTCCTGCTATCTCCCCATATCCCTTGATTCCGTTAGCCATAAGAGCCACATTCAACTCTCACTTGAAAACATCCAGTGAATTGGCCTCCACTGCCTTCTGTGGCAGAGAATTCAAAAAGATTTTCTGCGTGAAAAAGTTTTCCCTCATCTCAGTCCTAAATGGCCTAACCCTTATTCTTAAACTGTGACCCCTGGCTCTGGACTCCCCCAACATCGGGAACATTGTTCCTGCATCTAGCCTGTTCAATCCTTTAAGAATTTTATATGTTTCTATAAGGTGCCTACTCATCCTTCTCAATTCCAGCGAATACAAGCCCAGTCGTCCCATTTTTTCATCATATGTCAGTCCTGCCATCCTGGGAATTAACCTGGTGAACCTACGCTGCATCCCTCAATAGCAAGAATGTCCTTCCTCAAATTAGGAAAGGTACAGAAGTGTGAAAACGCACACCTCCAGATTCAGGGACAGTTTCTTCCCAGCTGTTATCAGGCAACTGAATCATCCCACCACAACCAGAGAGCAGTGCTGAACTACTGTGGCCAACTGGCTCCATTTCATCTGTCAAGTGAGTGTGCAATACCTCTGCTGCCAGGCATAGAAACAGCCCACAGCCACGGGCCATGGCTGGCAGCTTCTAGAGCTGGAAACTCTAACCTTCACGGTGTGGATCAATAACACAAGCAAGGAGTTTTGTGAATGTCAGAGACAAAGGACAGCGCCACGCAGACTTACAAGAGGAGATCTAAGGTAGATCTGAATCTGTTAATAGAGCAAGATATATGGTGGAGTGACCATGTCGAAAAGAAGGGGATGAATATTCTGCAGCGTGACTTTAGAGAGCTCGGAAAAATGCTGAAAATCAGGACCTCCAGGGTTGTTATCTCCAGTTTGCTTCCAGTTCCTCGTGCTGGCGAGAGCAGGAACAGGGAGATACAGGACCTGAATGTGTGGCTGAGGAACTGGTGCACGGGGCAGGGATTTAGATTCTTAGATCACTGGGATCTGTTTTGGGGTAAGGGGGAACTGTACAAAAGGGACGGATTGCATCTTAACAGGTGGGGAACCAGCATTCTGGCAGGCAGGTTTGCCACTGCTACACGGGTGGTTTTACACTGAATAAGGGGGGTGGGGTGTCGAATGGGATAGTGGAGGACGGAGTTAAAGGGAAAGAGAGTAAAGGGATGGTTAATGACTCCAGAATTAACGGGAAAGGAAGCTCACAAAGGGATAGGAAAGTATGGCCAAGTGTAATAGGGATCGGTGAAAGGTGAGATGCATAAGGAATTAAAAGTATTGTATATGAATGCGTGAAGTATAAGAAGTAAAGTAGATGAGCTTGAGGCTCAGTTAGAGGTTGGTAGATATGACATTGTGGGGATTACTGAGACCTGGCTGCAGGAGGATCGGGCCTGGGAACTTAATATTCAGAGTTATACATCCTATAGAAAGGACAGTCAGGTGGGCAGAGGAGAGGGGGGGTGGGATAGCTCTGCTGGTGAGGGATGGAATTCAGTCCCTTGCGAGGGAAGACATAGGGACTGATGAGGTAGAGTCACTGTGGATTGAGTTGAGGAATTGTAAAGGCAAGAAGACACTAATTGGTGTTATCTACAGACCCCAAATAGTAGCCCGGATGTAGGGTGTAAGTTGCAGCAGGAGTTAAAACTGGCATGTAACAAAGGTAATGCCACTGTGGTGATGGGGGATTTCAATATGCAGGTAGACTGGGAAAATCAGGTTGGTTCAGGACCCCAAGAAATAGAGTTTGTAGAATGCCTCCGAGATGGATACTTAGAGCAGCTTGTAATGGAGCCGACCAGAGAAAAGGCAATTCTGGATTTAGTGTTGTCCAATGAACCAGATGTGATAAGAGAACTCGAGGTAAAGGAACCGCTTGGAGGTAGTGATCATAATATGATTAGTTTTAATCTGCAATTTGAGAAGGAGAAGGTTAAATCGGAAGTGTCAGTGATGCAGTTGAACCAAGGGGACTATGAAGGCATGAGAGGGGAGCTGGCCAAAGTAGACTGGAAAGGGATCCTAGCAGGAATGACGGTGGAACAGCAATGGCAGGAATTTCTGGGCATAATCCAGAAGACGCAGGATCATTTCATTCCAAAAAGGAAGAAAGATTCTAAGGGGAGTAGGAGGCAACCGTGGCTGACAAGAGAAGTTAGGGATAGAATAAAACTAAAAGAAAAGAAAAGATGTATAACACAGCAAAGAGTAGCCGGAAGCCAGAAGATTGGGAAACTTTCATAGGACAATAGAAGGAAACAAAACGGGCAATACGGGCTGAAAAGATGAAGTACGAAGGGAAGCTGGCCAGGAATATAAAGAAGGACAGTAAAAGCTTCTTTAGATATGTTAAGGGAAAAAGAGTAGCAAAGTCAAATGTGGGTCCCTTGAAGGCAGACACGGGTGAAATTATTATGGGCAACAAGGAAATGGCAGAAGAGTTGAATAGGTACTTCGGATCTGTCTTCACTAAGGAAGACACAAACAATCTCCCAGATGTACTGGAGGACAGAGGATCTAAGGGGGTAGAGGAACTGAAATAAATTTTCATTAGGCGAGAAATAATATTGGGTCGGCTAATGGGACTGAAGGATGATAAATCCCCTGGGCCTGATGGTCTGCATCCCAGGGTCCTCAGGGAGGTGGCTCTAGAAATAGTGGATGCATTGGTGATCATTTTCCAATGTTCAATAAATTCAGGATCAGTTCCTGTGGATTGGAGGATAGCTAATGTTATCCCACTTTTCAAGAAAGGAGCGAGAGAGAAAACGGGGAATTACAGGCCAGTTAGCCTGACTTCGGTGGTGGGAATGATGCTGGAGTCAATTATTAAAGAGGTAATAATGGGGCATTTGGATAGAAGTAAAAGGATTAGTCCAAGTCAACATGGATTTATGAAAGGGAAATCATGCTTGACTAATCTTCTGGAATTTTTTGAGGATGTGACAAGTAAAATGGATGCAGGGGTGCCAGTGGATGCAGTGTATCTAGACTTTCAGAAAGCCTTTGATAAGGTCCCGCACGGGAGACTGGTGATGAAAATTAGAGCACATGGTATTGGGGGTAGGGTGTTGACATGGATAGAAAATTGGATGGCAGACCGGAAGCAACGAGTAGGAGTGAACTGGTCCTTTTCAGAATGGCAGGCAGTGGCGAGTGGAGTGCCGCAAGGCTCGGTGTTGGGGCCGCAATATATTTACCATATATATTAATGATTTGGAAGAAGGAATTAGGAGCAACACTAGCAAGTTTGCGGATGACACAAAGCTGGGTGGCAGTGTGAACTGTGAAGAGGATGTTAGGAGGTTGCAGGGTGACCTGGACAGGTTGAGTGAGTGGGCAGATGCGTGGCAGATGCAGTGGAAAGATTGAAAAGACTAGACTTGTATTCACTGGAGTTTAGAAGGATGAGGGGGTATCTTATAGAAACATATAAAATTATAAAAGGACTGGACAAGCTAGATGCAGGAAAAATGTTCTCAATGTTGGGCGAGTCCAGAACCAGGGGCCACAGTCTTAAAATAAAGGGGAGGTCATTTAAGACTGAGGTGAGAAAAAACCTTTTTCACCCAGAGAGTTGTGAATTTATGGAATTCCCTGCCACAGAGGGCAGTGGAGGCCAAATCACTGGATGGGTTTAAGAGAGAGTTAGATGGAGCTCTAGGGGGAGAAGGGAGATGGGGAGAAGGCAGGCACGGGTTATTGATAGGGGCGATGATCACAATGAATGGTGGTGCTGGCTCGAAGGGCCGAATGGCCTCCTCCTGCACCTATTTTCTATGTTTCTATGTTTCTAAATCTTTGAGGCTGGGCAAATATCCATGGGTCAGGCAAACTAGTTTAAATTGGACAAATTGCATCCACTTCAAATGAAATAAATTGGCTTGTTTAACCGTTGCTTAATCTTCCACATGAACTCGTTTACAGCATCTGCACACTCCTGTTAATTAAAAATTATTTTTAAATATGGTTCGACTTTGTCAAAGCTTCACTTGTAAACCCAACATTTTGCATCTTTGAATCAAGAATTGGAGACCCAAAAAATCTCTGTCGAATTGGTTATCAAAATTACCAAGTGCTCCCGGAATTACGCCAGCTCTTGGGAACATTTTCATTATAATTCTTCACTTTTCCTTCAAATTCGATTTATTTTACACCAAGGTTCAGCTTGTGAACTTTAAACTTTAAAGTTTTATTTTTTAAATCCTTTGCAGGATTACTTCTTGGCTTGAGGGTTACTCGGATGTCTCAATCCGATATTCTTTGTAGCAACAAAGAGGTACTTGTGTCAAATCCCAGTGAAGGCTGTTCAAAATATGAAGCAGCTCTCTGGCACTGCGGAGTTGCGTTTTTTTTCTCCACCCTCTTCAAAGCGGGAGTCACTCAGTCTGTGTGGAGCACAGTGCAGATTAAACCAGCTCAGCAGTTTACTTCCGTCAATTGTCCCTAAGCATCTCACAGTCAATATCGGAAAAGGGAATTTCATCTGGAACTTCATTGCCTGTCATATTCCGGGTCCCAGCTCCGTGGAGCTTTGGTTTACCAGGGAGAGTTTGCTTTGAACCAGGAGTCTGGGCTATCTGCTGGATCCAGACCCTGTCTGTATCTGTAAAATGACTTGCTCAAAATCAACTCTGCTTGCTTCCGACTATGGTCTGTGAGGCAAATGCAAAATATGGTCCAAAAGCATGGCTTATTTTCCTATGTTGGTGAGTACATCTGACTGGAGATGTGTCTTTTAAATTCCTTAACCTGACTTTATCTATAATTATTGAAATGAGCAATGCACTTTGATTTTTTTTAACACTATGCATAAGCAGTGGCACCGTTTAAAATTGAATTACATTTTTGTGTACTTTTTAATCATGGTTCTAGTTGTTCTAGCTTTTGACATTTTATAAATATTCTGAGGTTTATTCATGGTCAGCTGCGTGTCACTAAGAAAGTTAGGAGTGTTTTATTGTCATATGTCCCGGATAGGACAATGAGATTCTTACTTGCAGCAGTCCAACAGAATATGTAAACATAGTACACTGTAAACAATATGACAAAAGAGAAAAAAAAGATATGTGTGTTAGGACTAAGATGAGGAAAAACTTCTTCACCCAGAGAGTTGTGAATCTGTGGAATTCTCTACCACAGAAGGCAGTGGAGGCCAATTCACTGGATGTTTTCAAGAGAGAATTAGATTTAACTCTTAGCGTTGACAGAAGCAAGGGATATGGGGAGAAAGCAGGAATGGGGTACTGATTGGGGATGATCAGCCATTATCATATTGAATGGCTGTGCTGGTTCGAAGGGTCAAATGGCCTACTCCTGCACCCATTTTCTATGTTTATATATATATATATGTATGTATATATGTGTATATACTGTATGTATATGTAAGTGTGAATGTATATATTTATATGTATGTATATATGAATGTATGTGTATATGTGTGTATCACACGTACACTACGTAATGTGTGTATCACACGTACACTAAATAATAGGATAAAACCAATGCCTCCAAGTCTACGTATGTAGTTGTGAGATTTCCTTATCTGATTTGACTCTGAAGCTAAATGATGTTGAAAGTGTTATTTCTGAATCTAGATCTTGGTTCTGACCTCCTGGTCAACCTTTTGCTGTCAGTGTTGAGGTGAAACTCTACGATACAGGCGGTATTTGAAAGCGTAAATGCAAACTTGAATCATGGAGTGCATATTCTCGTTTTGTTGGTGTACAAAGAAAAGACACAAAGTGCTGGAGTAACTGGTCAAGCAGCATCTATGGGGCACAGGGTAAGTGATGTTTCAGGTCTAATCTGAGGAAGGGTCTCAACCCGAAA
The DNA here is from genome assembly GCF_010909765.2 of Amblyraja radiata. Lineage (NCBI taxonomy): Eukaryota > Metazoa > Chordata > Chondrichthyes > Rajiformes > Rajidae > Amblyraja > Amblyraja radiata. Next base: position 557,911 of record NC_045965.1, on the reverse strand, counting down.
CGTCACCTATCCATGTTCTCCAGAGATGCTGCCTGACCCGCTGAGTTACTCCAGCACCTTTTTTTAATAATGTCTCCTTGTCTAACGTGTTGTGGGATGCAGTTAACTTGCATTTGACTCTAAGTATGTTCAAATTGGTTTTGTTATTTAGTATTGGTATATATTGTTCTCGTGGATGATCTCCTGAGACCTGATGGGAGAATATCTCATTAAATTGGATTTCAGAATGTAGACCTGGAGCCTGTTTAGAATCCCACGTTCAATGGGACTTTATTGTCACGTGTACCCAAGCAGAATAAAATTCTACTTTTGCATACAGTTCAGTGGTAATCCTTCTGTGTATTAGGCTCAATATATTAAATATATTATAGGGAAAATATACATAATATAACGGTTTTGCTATCGTGTTTG